>NW_026862740.1:0-175043 GCF_026571515.1 Ruditapes philippinarum | reverse complement strand
TTCACATTACGACATTTCCTTAGACAAGGAGGTTGCATTTATATCTTGCGCATGCACATTCAGCATGGAGCAAAATAACAAATTTTATCAGTTCTTAACAATATAATAAACAATTACGTATTGGCCAAATAATTAACCAACATTTGAGAAGCAAGAATTTTGATAAATAACAGATAAAAAGATCAGGAATATAAGTAATAGAAAATTTTCTTGTGTCTCAAATTTGAAGAACCATGATACATTCGATTCTGACAAATGAACCTTCGTTTAAAAGCTCTCATTGGCACACATTCTCACTTAAAGCAGCATGCCTCCAGAATCACGTTAATTTTCATGAAAACATTGAAAATGTATTTGAATGTATAATATTATGAAATAACCAAAAATAAGCAATTTACGATTATCAATGGCATTTACAATCCACGTATATTACCTAAAAGTGGTCAAAATATGCATAAATAGCCCTTACTGCGTTACTATTGCAGTAGCAATATAGTTGTACCAATTTTAGGTCAATCGCGAGATTATGTTGTTTGAGAGAATAAGCAATATGTCTACTTTGGAAATAATATTCTAATCTAACAAAAGCAAAACAAATTCAAAAATAAACAAACAAACAAATCCTTCTAAGGTACGAGTAGAGACCTGTTCACATTATGATTTTTCCTTGGACAAGGAGGTTGCATTAATATCTTGGGCATGCACATTCTGCATGGAGCAAAGTACCAAATTTTATCAGTTATTAACAATGTAATAAACAATTAAGTATTGGCCAAATAATTAACCAACATTTGAGAAGGAAGAATATTTCTTAAATAACAGTTTAAAAGATAAATATAAGTTATATAACCTTTCCTTCTGTTTCAAATTTGAAGGGCCAGGTTACATTCGATTAAGACATATGAACCTTCGTTTAAAAGCTCTCATACTAAAGTACGTACGTTATTCCATGTCTTTAATTTTCTGTTTTATAGAATTAATGAAATGTCGTACTTAAATGAGAATGGAAGGTTTTGTTTTTGTTAAACGTTTTATATTATTGTGCAGCATACATTTATATTATTGTGCAGCATACATACCTATGTATTATATTCAAACAAATAAAAAAAAAAATATTATCGTGTCGACTAGAAATCAAGAAATTATAAAGTCTGATGCTATGTATTTGTTATGCACTTACAAAATGAAAACAATATATACAAGAGTTATAAATAAATTATAATAATAATTATTGTAAATTATACATTTTTGTTACACATGCTATATTTTATTGAAATGTTTGGAATATTCATCTTTCACAGTTTGTGGAAGTATTTAAGCCCGAACATTCCTGTAAAATCCTTTAACAATTGGTACTTTATTGAACGCAAGTTAAATAGCTTCCTGGTTCGACTTTGCTGGTGACAACCGCTTTGCATGGAAGGGGTAAGAAAGACAGCATGTCTTCATCTAAATCGAAGTATGTTTCATTGCAAGTATCTTCTTACAAAGAATCTTTGTTAACAGTAAACATTATTTTCGTCTTCTGTTGCAGATTGCGCCATACAAAACTGTTTTTGATATAACGAAAATTAATTTTCTGAAAATCAAATTTGAAGTGCTTGTCTTTAAAAATGTATTATTTACGAGTCTTTATTGCCGGGCAATGTTAATAATTCATGGTAACGTATTAATGGTTTATTCAATAGTAATATTAGAGAGTTGGCCTAGAGAAATATAGTTAACATAAAATATAAGGATTAAGAGTATCTGCGCAACCATTTTGTTAAAGATTTTAGGTTAATTTGCATTTTACAAGCGCTTTTTACAAGACCATTTACGAGGCTCTTAAAAACCGTGCGTTTGACAGTATGATTTCAAAAATATCTATGTCATTATACTTGATATATCTAGGGTGGATTTTTTTCTCATTTATTAAATCATTTAACATAAACTTAATATGTCAAACAGAAATGTTCAACATTTCGAACTTATCATTAACGAAACACTTCATCTTTCACATATAATAATCCAAAGACGCTTGCACCACTCGGTAAACGTAAGTGGTTGGAAGTGATCGACCTTAACCACTCGGTCACGGACTGTTTTCGAGTCCAATAGAATAAGTATTGTATCAAAAATGAAGAATAAACTCCTTTTTATACTACAAATGTTTTGGCATTTTGACATAAATCAGTAGATTAATCAGATATTACAAGTACATTAAATATTTGATATGGACTTTTGCATTTTGGATTTGCTATAAATTTTATTTACTTTGAAAATAAAGAGACTGTATGGAGAACAATACGCATTTGATATTATACTTATTTTGACTTCAGTAATGAAAACGAGGCTAAATTGCCAAGATTTCGTCCAATAATGATTCCTGTTTGAACATCATGTGGTGCAAACGCTGAAAGTTCATTTTGTCACATTTTATAAGGTGTGAAATAACATGCGATATAATAACGTGTATGCTGTATAATAACATGCATACCAGCCCGCATAGCTCAATACGTTACTCAGACTTCTCTTCGCTCGGAGTGCATAGGTCACACAAGATGGGTGATCAAGTTAGGTTACTCAGCTGGTGTGATCTAACCAACGGCGAAGGATGTAGCTCTATAAAGTGCTGCTGCTTCAAGATGCGACAAACTTGGTCCAAGGGAAGATATCTAAGACGAAAGACGGTCTGAGAAGACCTTCGTTTAGGTTCTATGATAAGCGACGTTGTTGGTTAAAATTATGCCCTTTAATATGTAAAGGTATAATTTATAAACGAGGCTCAGTTTGTTCGATACTGTTTATTGACATGTCCATCAGTTTATGAACTCAGTATATTATAAATTACAAGTAGATTTAACCCATGAGGTTACATCACAAGTACTTGATTAAGTACCAATTATGATTACCCCACTCACAATATGTGTATATGTATTTACAAATATATATCTATTCATATCAGTATCAAGAAGATCAAACCTTGACACAAACAAATATATCAATACTAAATACATGTACATACTGAGATCATTAACGCAACACAATATATACAATTTAAGTCATAGCATGAATATATCACATGTTCTCACATCAAATAGCCAATATAACAGTCATTTTACCATTACATCAATTAATTACTTCTTAATTCATGATTGAACATTTCAGGTACATTTTTGTGCATTATATTCAATATTTAATAATTCAATCCAGTGGCCAATTAAATGAATAGAGTAAATTTATAAAATAGTAAAAACAATAATATGGCATGTGCAATTAAACATTCCAATTGTGGATTGGACTCAAATGACACTCATTCAAAAATACTATTTCAGTCGTGTGGTGTTACTGCAACATACTGTAATTAAACATGATAGCACAAAAGAGAATGACTGTGATTTATATTAATTACTGCAAATAAATATTACATTTAAATATGCTGCCATTATCAGATGCATTGTAAACAAATCATGTACAATATACATAAATTTCTTCTTTTAATATATTTCAGACACACAGCTCATTTGTAACTCGCTTAAACAAAGTAAGCAAACAATATAAAACTTCACCAACCTTATTCCAAAATCCTCAGGCCTTTTTAGAATTTATAATCAACTTATAAACAACTGAAGAACAAGTCTGCCTTTTAAAAATACTCATGACAACTCAGAAAACGGCGGGAACAATTACACGCATGACTAACTTATACAACAGCCAAGGGAAACTCCTACAGATTTCAACTGATTATTTCCCTTTGCTTACATTTAGACATTTTGAATGTTATAGAGTTCAATGGATACTTACTTTCATGAACGAATACATTTAAACTTATATTGCACATTCAGACATTTTGAATGTTATAGAGTTCAATGGATACTTACTTTCATGAACGAATACATTTAAACTTATATTGCAATAACAAAAATGAAGTAAAAAGGAAAACAGGCGTGTCCCGTATCTGTTGAACTGTCCCATAAATAGTAAATTTAGAAACTTTGATTGCCCGCTTATCGGTGTAAATGCAATAATTTTGGAGTATTAATTGTATTGGAGAAAAAAATGTTGAGTTGTCCTTAAATAAATACATTATGAAAACATTATAACATTTCCATAGATTTGTTAGTTAAATGGGATATGACTTTTCATGAAAGCTTATAAAATATTTGACTTTATCTAGGTACTTTAATCTATTTACACAAACATACTGTTTTATGTTTACAGTTCATTTATTAGATAATAATAATAAGATTGATGTGTCTCGTAAATGACCAAAGCGATTTTGTTTATAAAACAATGATTTTTTCAGTAAAAGTGATATATTTCTATGAAAAAATTTTGATTTGTACTATTGTTTACACTAACTTAGATTTATGTGGATATCTTGCAGTTTTGTTGAAGTTTTAAGACCATTTATACAATATTGTACTCAATTTGTGACCACTTTCAATTCAATTGTTTAAATATTCTTAATATGGCACAATCTTGCCAAAATAATATCTGTTCCATTTCATAAATAGATATTAGTTAATCTCAAATCTTTATAAATAAATTATTTGAAGTATTAACATTTCTTTTTTTTCAATCCATAGCTCACTTACGGGACAATTGAAAAATAATGTAAGAGTCCTTAATAAATTGTCAATATATGAGATGACGTAAATTATTTCACATTTGACAGTTGAATAATAAATAAGTAGGTAATATCAAGATTGCGCATTTCAAGCACACTTTAATGCATTTTAAGACAGTTTAATACCAAAGCTTTGATACGATGGTTCATATATCAGAATCGAATATATCATGGTCCTTCAAATTTGAAACATAAAAAAGTTTATATTACGTATATTCATAATCTTTTAATATGTTATTTATCAAAATTCTTGCTTCTCAAACTTTCGTTAATTCTTTGGACAATATTTAATTGTTTATTACATTGTTAAGAACTGATGAAATGGGTTATTTTGCTCCATGCAGAATGTGCATGCGCAAGATATTCATGCAACCTCCTTGTCTAAAGAAATATCGAAATGTGAAAAGGTCTCTAGAGGTACCTTGAAAGTATTTGTTTGTGTGTTTATTTCTGTTTTTGTTTTAGTGCTTTTTTGTTTTATTAGAATATTATTTATGAAGCAGACAAATTGCTTATTCGCCGAAAGAACGAAGTCGCGCGATTGACCTTAAATTGGCGGTTAATGGGAGCATACGGATGGAAATTAAGCACGTGATTTTTCTCCAGTATTAATCTAAAAAATAAATGATTTCTTGAAAAAAATAAAGGCAGTAAGCTTTTTTCTCTTTTTTTCAAGCACGATGAAAGCACCAAAAGTTAACATGTTTAACTTTCTTGGCGTTTCGCGAGTTTTTTAAGTGTTGTGGTGACCTTACATCGTTTTCATTGCTATTTGCAGAGAAAAGGGCAAATTAGTTTGTAATTATATTTTTATACTTTTACTGGTATATTATAATGCTATATTTTTCTTTTTTATCCATTTATACTCACGGTCTATGCGGCAAAATTTTTTATAAAACGAACTTGTTTCCTAGTTTGCTAAAGTGCTTTAGGTAATTTAAAATGATGTATAGAAAAATTGAGATGTTTCTTCAATATTGGAGGAATAAAAAGTATCTGGCAACGTGTTTTACGCACAATTTAATTTTAGCCTGGTTTTTGATATTATGTTTTTGACAGTTGTTTAGTCTTTTACATGTATTTGTATACGTAGATAAAAAACATTGTCCTTTCATTTGACGAAAATGTAAATAAAAATGTTTTGCAAAAAAGCAAGGAATTTGAAATGCAACCCGGAGCGTTGTTTTATATACCTGTATCTTGTTTGAGGACTCGCAAAATAAATCGTGTCACCCTGCAGTAAATCATACGCCTTATTCAAAGCCACCAAAATCTAAAAGTACACAATAAACATCCAGTATTACTTTTTTCTAAAATATATAGTGTGGTAAGGTTTAAGGCAGACGAAATTCTAATGACCTTGATATTCCTTTTCCCGTTAAAAAAATCCATACGATAGCCTATTTATCACAAGTATATATTTGTTCACTGCTCTTTAGTGATACTTTAAATCAGTAACAACTTTTTATCTCATACAAAGGTTTGATTTTACAGATAAAAGGTTTAAATATATCTAAAGCAGTACGGTGTAGATAGTCATTAAAAATTGAATACTCTTTGCATGGGATTTTTTGAAATATCGTCTATGTGTTTAATCATACTTGATTGAACAAATTATGCATTTAGATTTCCAATAATAATGCTTCGTAAATTCAATATCTACATAATAATCCTAAAGTGTTTGATATATTTTATTAAATCTTTTTTAAATTATAAGATAACCTAAAAATGTCTTATTTTATCCATCGCATTGTAAGTATTGTATATTTGGCATCGTGGGTATTGTGTCTATGACATCGTGGGCATTGTGTCTATGACATCGTGGGTATTATTTCTATAACATTGTAAGTATTGTATCTATGTTGTCTATGATATCGTGGGTATTGCCTCTATGATATCGTGGTAATTGTATCTATAAAAGTGATGGTATTGTATTGATGACATCGTATGTATTTTATCTATAACATCAAGGTTATTGTGTCTATGGCATCTTGGGTATTATTTCTGTGACATCGTGGATATTGTATCCTTGATATCATGGACATTGAGTTTATTGTATCTATGTATGGCATCATGGATATTGTTACTATGATATCGAGGATGTTGTATCTATGATATCGTAGGTATTGTATCTACGACATCAATGGTATTGTATCTATGACATAAGGGGCATTATATCTATGACATCGTGAGCATTATGTCTATGACATCATTGGTATTGTATCTATGAGATCGTGGGCATTGTATCTATGAGATCGTGTTTATTGTATCTATGAGATCGTGGGTATTGTATCTATGAGATCGTGGGTATTGTAACTATGAGATCGTGGGTATTGTATCTATGACATCGTGAGTATTGTATCTATGAGATCGTGGGTATTGTATCTATGAGATCGTGGGGCATTGTATCTATGAGATCGTGGGTATTGTATCTGTGATATCGTGGGCATTGTATCTATAAGATCGTGGGTATTGTATCTATGAGATCGTGGGTATTGTATCTGTGAGATCGTGGGTATTGTATCTATGAGATCGTGGGTATTGTATCTATGAGATCGTGGGTATTGTATCTATGACATCATGGGTAGTGTATCTATGAGATCGTGGGTATTGTATCTATGAGATCGTGGGTATTGTATCTGTGATATCATGGACATTGTATCTGTGATATCGTTGGTATTGTATATATAAGATCCTGGGTATTGTATCTATGACATCATGGGTATTGTATCTATGACATCATGGGTATTGTATCTATGAGATCGTGGGTATTGTATCTATAACATCGTGGGTATTGTATCTGTGATATCATGGATATTGTATCTGTGATATCGTTGGTATTGTATCTATGAGATCGTGGGTATTGTATCTATGAGATCGTGGGTATTGTATCTATGAGATCGTGGGTATTGTATCTATGAGATCGTGGGTATTGTATCTATGAGATCTAGGGTATTGTATCTATGAGATCGTGGGTATTGTATCTTTGAGATCGTGGTATTGTATCTATGAGATCATAGGTACTGTATCTATGAGATCGTGGGTATTGTATCTTGAGATCATAGGTATTGTATCTAGGACATCATGGGTATTGTATCTTTGATATCGTGGGCATTGTATCCATTAGATCGTAGGTAATTGTATCTATGAGATCGTGGGTATTGTATCTATGAGATCGTGGGTATTGTATCTATGAGATCGTGGGTATTGTATCTACGAGATCGTAGGTATTGTATCTATGACATCGTGGGTATTGTATCTATGAGATCGTGGGTATTGTATCCATGAGATCGTGGGTATTTTATCTATGAGATCGTGGGTATTGTATCTATGAGATCGTGGGTATTGTATCTATGAGATCATAGGTATTGTATCTATGAGATCGTGGGTATTGTATCCATGAGATCGTGGGTATTGTATCTATGAGATCGTGTGTATTGTATCTATGAGATCGTGGGTATTGTATCTATGAGATCGTGGGAATTGTATCTATGAGATCGTGTTTATTGTATCTGTGAGATCGTGGGTATTGTATCTATGAGATCGTGGGTATTGTAACTATGAGATCGTGGGTATTGTATCTATGAGATCGTGGGTATTGTACCTATGAGATCATAGGTATTGTATCTATGAGATCGTGGGGCATTGTATCTATGAGATCGTGGGTATTGTATCTGTGATATCGTGGGCATTGTATCTATAAGATCGTGGGTATTGTATCTATGAGATCGTGGGTATTGTATCTGTGAGATCGTGGGTATTGTATCTATGAGATCGTGGGTATTGTATCTATGAGATCTCGGGTATTGTATCTATGAGATCTTGGGCATTGTATCTATGAGATCATGGGTATTGTACCTATGACATCGTGGGTATTGTACCTATGAGATCGTGGGTATTGTATCTATGTAATCGTGGGTATTGTATCTATGACATCATGGGTATTGTATTTATGAGATCGTGGGTATTGTATCTATGAGATCGTGGGTATTGTATCTGTGATATCATTGACATTGTGTCTGTGATATCGTTGGTATTGTATATATGAGATCCTGGGTATTGTATCTATGAAATCATGGGTATTGTATCTATGACATCATGGGTATTGTATCTATGAGATCGTGGGTATTGTATCTATGAGATCGTGGGTATTGTATCTGTGATATCATGGATATTGTATCTGTGATATCGTTGGTATTGTATCTATGAGATCGTGGGTATTGTATCTATGACATCGTTGGTATTGTATCTATGATATCATGGGTATTGTATCTATGACATCATGGGTATTGTATCTATAAGATCGTGGATATTGTTTCTATGAGATCGTGGGTATTGTATCTATCAGGTCGTTGGTATTGTATCTATGAGATCGTGGGTATTGTATCTATGAGATCATAGGTATTGTATCTATGATATCGTGGGTATTGTATCTATGAGATCGTGGGTATTGTATCTATGAGATCGTCGGTATTGTATCTATGAGATCGTGGTATTGTATCTATGAGATCGTGGGTATTTAATCTATGAGATCGTGGGTATTGTATCTATTAGATCGTGGGTATTGTATCTATGAGATCGTGGGTATTGTATCTATGAGATCGTGGGTATTGTATCTATGAGATCGTGGGTATTTAATCTATGAGATCGTGGGTATTGTATCTATTAGATCGTGGGTATTGTATCTATGAGATCATAGGTATTGTATCTGTGATATCGTGGGTATTTTATCTATGAGATCGTGGGTATTGTATCTATGAGATCGTGGGTATTGTATCTATGATATCTTGGGTATTGTATCTGTGAGATCGTGGGTATTGTATCTGTGATATCGTGGATATTGTTTCTAAGTGATCGTGTGTATTGTATCTATGAGATCATGGGTATTGTATCTGTGATATCGTGGATATTGTATCTATGAGATCGTGGGTATTGTATCTATGAGATCGTGGGTATTGTATCTATGAGATCGTGGGTATTGTATCTATGAGATCGTGGGTATTGTATCTATGAGATCGTGGGTATTGTATCTATGAGATCGTGGGTATTGTATCTATGATATTGTGGGTATTGTATCTATGAGATCGTGGGTATTGTATCTATGAGATCGTGGGTATTGTATCTATGAGATCGTGGGTATTGTATCTATGAGATCGTGGGTATTGTATCTATGAGATCATGGGTATTGTATCTATGAGATCATAGGTATTGTATCTATGAGATCGTGGGCATTGTATCTATGAGATCGTGGGAATTGTTTCTATAAGATCGTGGGTATTGTATCTATGAGATCATGGATATTGTAGCTATGAAATCGTGGGTATTGTATCTATGAGATCATAGGTATTGCATCTATGAGATCGTGGGTATTGTATCCAGGAGATCGTGGGTATTGTATCTATGAGATCGTGGGTATTGTATCCATGAGATCGTGGGTATTGTATCTATGAAATCATAGGTATTGTATCTATGAGATCGTGGTATTGTATCTATGAGATCATAGGTATTGTATCTATGAGATCTTGGGTATTGTATCTATGAGATCTTGGGTATTGTATCTATGAGATCATAGGTACTGTATCTATGAGATCGTGGGTATTGTATCTATGAGATCATAGGTATTGTATCTATGACATCATGGGTAGTGTATCTTTGATATCGTGGGCATTGTATCCATGAGATCGTAGGTATTGTATCTATGAGATCGTGGGTATTGTATCTATGAGATGGTGGGTATTGTATCTATTGAGATCGTGGGTATTGTATCTATGAGATCGTGGGTATTGTATCTATGAGATCGTGGGTATTGTATCTATGAGATCGTGGGTATTGTATCTATGAGATCATAGGTACTGTATCTATGAGATCGTGGGTATTGTATCTCTGAGATCATAGGTATTGTATCTATGACATCATGGGTATTGTATCTTTGATATCGTGGGCATTGTATCCATGAGATCGTAGGTATTGTATTTATGAGATCGTGGGTATTGTATCTATGAGATCGTGGGTATTGTATCTATGAGATCGTGGGTATTGTATCTATGAGATCGTAGGTATTGTATCTATGACATCGTGGGTATTGTATCTATGAGATCGTGGGTATTGTATCCATGAGAATCGTGGGTATTTTATCTATGAGATCGTGGGTATTGTATCTATGAGATCGTGGGTATTGTATCTATGAGATCATAGGTATTGTATCTATGAGATCGTGGGTATTGTATCCATGAGATCGTGGGTATTGTATCTATGAGATCGTGTGTATTGTATCTATGAGATCGTGGGTATTGTATCTATGAGATCGTGGGTATTGTATCTATGAGATCGTGGGCATTGTATCTATGAGATCGTGGGTATTGTATCTATGACATCGTGTGTATTGCATCTATGAGATCGTGGGTATTGTATCTATGAGATCGTGGGTATTGTATCTATGAGTCGGTGGGTATTGCATCCATGAGATCGTTGGTATTATATCTGTGATATCATGGGTATTGTATCTGTATGTTTTAATATTGAATATATGTTGGGTTTTTATATCGCATACATGTATTTAAATTGCAGGCATGTATTTTTATCGTATACATGTTTTATCGCATACATATTATTATATCACATGCATGCATGCTTTTATGTGGCATAAATGTTTATATTTATCTCATACATTTTTTTATATCGCATATACATGTATGTCTTTAAATTGCACTTTAATAACAAGGTGTCTATCAAACTTGTCTTACTCATTAATATATCTTCATCGGACATTTATTTACTGAATGCGAAATTCATTGATTAAATGGTTGATATATTGATTTAATGATTGATTTTTCTAGTAAAGGTTTGGGTTTTATTTGCAACAGACTAATTTCCTTTTGTAAATGCTTATTAACGAACACTTACCTATATGTATAATAATTATAAAAGAAACAATGCTTGGAATACTTTTTCATATTTATATTAAGTAGGCAATCAATTAAAACAAGTCAACACTATGTAGTGTAACGTTCATAAAGATATTACAATCGTATGTATTTATAAAATAATGTCTGACATGAATAGATTTTTAAATCATTAAAATTATTGAAGATTTTAAGATACGCCTGTAACATAAATAAAACTTTCATATCATTACTGTATACCTAAAGTTTAAATGGGGTATACAGCCATATCTTCTCAATATTTTTGTATATATTTTTAACAGTAAATAATATTGTTATATAATCATACTTGTTGTGACAAACAGTGTCTCTGTTATTAAAGATACTACAACACCGCATTTAAACTGACTAAATTATGCGAAACAAAATATTATGTTGTTATTATAAATAGGGTTTTAAGTGTTTAGCAATTCTTCCATGCATGCGTCATTCGCTCTAAGTGAGATTTACAAATATAAGTATTCTTTTTTTTAAAACTAAAGTTGGCTTTTAAACACTTTAAACGGGCTATCTTTCAATAAACATTGGCTTGTCAAGTATAAAACCTGCCAATTTTATTCAGTGTATTAAACATAATACTAGCTATAATTGTTCAACCGTTAACATATAATAATAAGATATGGTAGTTGGGCTTCTTTTACCTCTTTTTGTACAAATTACCCTCACGCTTGAAAAAATCTTTAACTTCCTGCTTGGGAAAATAAGTTTTTTTTCAACGATTATTGTTGCATTAAATGTTTAATACATGTCGAATTTCGGTGTTTGGATTTATACTAATAAGTAATATATATTCCCTAATTTGGAACAATGAAGAGGAGTTTATCTTTGGTACGTAGATACATTTAAAACATTAAGTTTAACTGTTTCATTTATCTTTTTATATGATGAGTTCCCTTTGAATTTCACATATTTGTTTTCTTCCGTAAATGACATGTTCTCATAGATCGCATAAAAACAAAACAATTGTTTGAAGGTAAACTACATTTGTAGGGAATGAACTATGACAAGTTTGGTCCACTTCTCAAAATCTCAAATATTTTAGCCTAGTTAAGTCTATATGTTCTATCTCTCTACACACTTAACAAGTACTTTAAAATCTGAATTCTTGGTACAGGTAAGTCGTAATCTCTCACCACGACGTCACGACGTTTTCTTAATGTTTTTAAATTAGATTCAACGATTTCATTACAAGAAAATAAAATATGTCGCACGGAACTTACGTACCGCGATATTTTCTTTTGATCAAAATATGCAATCATTCATTTCAAAACATCCAAGCTTAACAACAACCTGGTAAATGCACAGACATTCTTGTATGAAGACGATCGAGTGTTATAAATCTTAGAAATCTTTTTAATATATTTAAATAAAATCTTTAATGATAATTTGCCGAGTTTTTGATATATTTCAATTAAAGCTTTATTGATAGTTTCATGAGTTTTAAATATATTTTAATCAAAGCTTTATTGATAATATGATGAGGTTTTAATGTATCTTTATTAGATCTTTATTGATAATTTGTCAAGCCCTTAACGTTTCGAAACTAAATACTTGTATTTATAATACAAGTTGACCATACGAAAATTTATCCAAGTTTGAGTTTCACCGTATCGTTGCGTCCCTAACTTTTGCACCACGTTTGTTTGAACGATCTGGAAGATATATTCTTTCTTTCTCTTACGATATATCCGAGATATTCTTTTAAATCAGAAATGGCATGCCTGATATACTGTCAATCATTGGTTGCTTGCTTCCTTGCTTGCTTGATTGATTGATTGATTGATTGATTGGTCCGTTCGTTTCGTTTGTTCTTGAGATATTTGGCTAATGTCTGTTATTGTTTATCAGGTAAGATTTTGCCAAGGTCTGATTTCTTTATCTAGTCAAGTAAGACATTTTTTGGGGGTCTAATGTTTACGTCCTCTAGTTGTTTTTTGTTAGAAAAATATCTGCCACAATCAAATGTTAATATGCCGGGAATTAAAAAAAACAGGTCTGATACGATTGGGCTAAAATTCAGAAATACTATATGTGAGAGTATTATGTACTTAAAAAATCAGTTTTTTGTTTAAGAAACAAATTAAATGACACATGTATTTATAACTCATTTTAATAACGAGGTGTCTGATAAACTAAGTGTGTCTGATAAACTTGGTGTGTCTGATAAACTTAGTTTGTCTGATAAACCTGGTGTGTCTGATAAACTTAGTGTGTCTGATAAACTAAGTGTCTCTGATAAACATGGTGTGTCTGATAAACTTAGTTTGTCTGATAAACCTGGTGTGTCTGATAAACTTAGTTTGTCTGATAAACTTGGTGTGTCTGATTAACCTGGTGTGTCTGATTAACCTGGTGTGTCTGATAAACTTAGTTTGTCTGATAAACATTATGTGTCTGATAAACTTAGTTTGTCTGATAAACTTGGTGTGTCTGATAAACCTGGTGTGTCTGATAAACCTGGTGTGTCTGATAAACTTAGTGTGTCTGATAAACTTGGTGTGTCTGATAAACTTGGTGTGTCTGATAAACTTAGTGTGTCTGATAAACTTAGTGTGTCTGATAAACTTAGTGTGTCTGATAAACCTGGTGTGTCTGATAAACCTGGTGTGTCTGATAAACTTAGTGTGTCTGATAAACCTGGTGTGTCTGATAAACTTAGTGTGTCTGATAAACCTGGTGTGTCTGATAAACTTAGTGTGTCTGATAAACTTGGTGTGTCTGATAAACTTAGTGTGTCTGATAAACTTAGTGTGTCTGATAAACCTGGTGTGTCTGATAAACTTAGTGTGTCTGATAAACTTGGTGTGTCTGATAAACTTAGTGTGTCTGATAAACTTAGTGTGTCTGATAAACTTAGTGTGTCTGATAAACCTGGTGTGTCTGATAAACTTAGTGTGTCTGATAAACTTAGTGTGTCTGATAAACTTAGTGTGTCTGATAAACTTAGTGTGTCTGATAAACCTTATGTGTCTGATAAACTTAGTGTGTCTGATAAACTTAGTGTGTCTGATAAAGCTGGTGTGTCTAATAAACTGAGAGTGTCTGATAAACCTGGTGTGTCTGATAAACCTGGTGTGTCCGATTAAGTTCGTGTGTCTAATAAATTTTGTGTGTCTGATTAATCTGGTGTGTCTCATAAACCTGGTTTGTCTGATAAACTTAGTGCGTCTGATAAACTTAGCGTTTCTGATGAACTTATGGTGTCTGATAAACCTTGTGTGTCTGATAAACTTAAAGTGTCTGATTAAGTTGGTTTGTCTGATAAACCTAGAGATTTTTATTAACTTAGTGTGTCTGATAAACCTTGTGTGTCTTAAATAGATATTTTCATTAGGCTTTCAATTTTGTTACTAAAATAATTTAGTTACTTTTTATATAAATGTATGTTTTAAATAAAGAGGAGGTGAAATTTTAGTCGCATGCTTGAATTAACAGTAGGAAAATCTTTCATTTGCTTATCGGAAAATAACATTGCACAAATCGTGACGGGGGTTAATATTCATTATCTAGACTAAAACTTTTATTGTTAATACTGAAATAATATATATAATTGCAATTATTTCAGGACACCATATAATATTCCTGCATATTGTGCTGTTGAATTGTTGTAATTTATGCTGTTTTATATTACAAATTACAGATGAAAAGCTAATGTATTTTTTTACTATTCTGAAGTGATGTTTTAATGGTTCTGTGAACGATATAATTTTAATATTTATGTATAATTTCTATAATAAATGTAAACTTTAACATCAACAACCATTCATAATTTTCATATCACCTCATCAACAAGCACGCTCTTCTATAGTTCCGATAAGTTACAGCTCATTCATTCATTCATTCATTCATATATTCATTCATTCGTTCGTTCGTTCGTTCGTTTATGAAAGTGGTTATTAGTTATTGGTCAATATTGTAATTCTTTATTTTATGAAGACAAATATTAAGTAACATAATAAAAAAGAACAAGAAGCTTGGAAAACATCTTCATCCTCATCTTTGATGGCCAATAAAATAAAATAAACCAAAACAAAAAAAATTCAAGTGTTTAATAAAGAAATTACAAGCTCGTATATTATTATTATTATTGATATTTCAAGCTCTAATATCAATACATGTATATATATATATTTCAAGCTCGTACATTAATATAGATATTATAAGCTTATAATTTTTTGAAAAAAAAAGTCTGTCGTGAACGTATGTTTAAATCATTGCTATATTTATTGAAGATTTCGTGATACACTTGTGACAAGAATAATCTTTCATATCAATAATACTACTATTTAATACAGTATACACCAAGTTTGAAAAAAGCTATATTTCAATAATGCATGTGTTCGTCAAGTTAAAAGCATTCATTAAAAATTGTCGTAATGAACATGATACTCAGTCGTAAAAATAAAATTAATATTGAGATATATAGTGATTGGTGCTCTATATTCACGTATCCCTTACACTTGAACACATTTTAAACTTCTTGCTCGGTTAATATATTTTTCCGATCAGTAAGGTTCAAACAAGTTTTATGTTTGCATTGAATATTTGATTTTTCTCAATTGTAGATGTTTTCGTGATAAATAATTTTATTTCTTTTTTTTCGGAACAATGAGGTGGAGTGTAAATTTGGTACGTAAAACAATGAATAGCAACATTTATATTATACTTTCAAAATCTTTTCAACCTTAAGATTGCATAAAATTTCACATTTTTTATTATTCCTACATGTACTTGATCTATACTATTATTGCAAGAGATCGACTGTGCCCAGGATGTTATTCTCGTTACTTCTCTCATATTTTAGCCATATGCTCAAGTGAGCTTTTCTAATGGCATTGTGTCCGTCATTCGTCGTTTATGTCTCACCTGCTGCGAAATCACAATAGCAACTACACGCACAAGTTGTTAAACTTGATGCAGCTTGAAGATGTACTTGGTGGTTTTTTTTTTCTTTTTATTTTGTAAATACATTTCTTTCTATTTGATTACGAATAAGGTCAGACTTCTCATGGATCTTTAATGTGCCAAGTGTTTAAGCACTCATACTAGGGACCTATTTTTATACTGTGATAGTGCGACGTAACCCGCCCCCCCCCTCCCCTGCCTAAAAATCGTCCAATAACGGTTTGACAGCTGTGAATTCATAGCTTCATAGCACTGCATACATCTTTTATTATCAAATACATATATCTATATTGCATACATGTATTTATGATTAATTAAATCACATCACAAATGTGTTTTTTTATCCCAAACATGTAGTTATACAGCATACATGCATTTATATCACATATTTGTAATTATGTCGCATATATGTGTTTTCTACGGAAACGTATAGCGACCACCCCTATATGTTAGTTAAAACAGAATTTTTGACAATTCATTTAATACATATTATATACCTTACCAATTTTTACAAACTTACTTGATCTGAAATATTTATCTAGTAATATATACAGCCCCTGCATGAAGGTGAAAACAGAATTTAAGACAATTCATTTTATACACGATATATATTTGAAAATATCTACATCGATATTTGATCTTGAATATATATCATTTACTCAATCTGCTGTTTATGTTGCCTGATTCAAATTTATGTGACATTTTTCTGTTCATTTATATGTATTAGTTTTATATATTGAGGCTTTTTATTCGCATTCCCCTAACATTATAAAATATAATATAACATATTTTACAATTTATATTTGATTATATGTTAATAAGCATAAAATAAGCTCGTGAAGTAGTACCTGATGTAAATTAGTTATCATAGAAACAATTACATTTTTGTAAGATATATAATATAGAGCTTAAAACCATAACTACTGACAAATTTACCAATTTAAATGTATATACAGAGGATGGTACATGAAATATATTATATAAAAAGGAATATTCGACTAGTTGATGTTATTATAGGAACATAGATCCTTTGGCAAGCGATATTTCTTTTTATATGATATGTGACACGAGAATAGTCAAACATTTGTATTTGATAAAGGAAGCAATTAATTCAAGTAATATTGTTAATCATATATAAAACGTATTTTTTGTAATCTTTCGTACGTTTTTATCTTATAATGCAAGATAAATAACTATTAACTTTTTGACAAAATGAAAAAATAAAACACTAACATATTTTTAAATATGTAATTCTTTCCTCAGATCATATTTGCATATAACAAACATAGTATAAAACCGTAAAAAAGTCATTTGATATATATCATATAGGGATGGTCGCTATACGTTTCCGTAGTTTTCTAATATAGCTTACATGTTTTATATTGCACTTATTGCACTTCTGTTTTAATATCGCATACATGTAGGGTTTTTATATCGTATACATGTTTTTAAATTGCAGGCATGTATTTTTATCGTATACATGTTTTTATTGCATCCATGTTTTATAGCACGTGCATGCTTATATGTAGCATATTTGTTTATTTATCACATACATCTATTATATCACATACATGTATTTAAATTGCATTTTAATACCAAGGTGTCTAACAAACTTTGTCTTACTCATAAATATATCTTCATCGGTCTTTCATCTTATTTACTGAATGCGAAATGCATTGATTACATGGTTGATAAATTGATTTAACGATTGCTTATTTACTGATAGTGAAAGTTTGGGTTTCGTTGTAACCGACTAATTTCATTTGTAAATGATTATTAATGAAAACTTACTTTCACGTAAAATAATTATAAAAGAAACAATGCTTGGAATACGTCTTTTTCATATTTATATTAAGTAGGCAATCAATTAAAACAAGCCAAGACAATGTAGTGTAACGTTCATAAAGATATTACAATCGTATGTATTTATAAAATAATATCTGACATGAATAGATTTTTAAATCATTAAAATTATTGAAGATTTTAAGATAAGCCTGTGACATAATAAACCTTTCATATCATTATTGTATACCTAAAGTTTAAATGGGGTACACAGCCATATCTTCTCAATATTTTTGTTTATATTTTTAACAGTAAATAATATTGTTATATAATCATACTTGTTGTGACATACGTTGTCTCTGTTATTAAAGATACATCAACACCGCATATAAACATACTAAATTATCCGGAACAAAATAATTATTATATTGTCATAAATAAATAAAGTTTTAAGTGTTTAGCAATTACCCCATGCATGCACCAGTCGCTTTTAATGAGGTTTACAAATATAAGTATTGTTTTTACATAACTAAAATTTGCTTTTAAACACTTTAAAACAGGCTATCTTTCAATAAAAAATGGTTTGTCAAGTATAAAACCTGCCGATTTTATTCAGTGTATTAAACATAATACTAGTTATCATCGTTCAACCGTGTACATAGAATAATACGATATGGTTGTTGGGCTTCTTTAACCTCTTTTTTGTACAAATTACCCTCACGCTTGAACAAATGTTTAAACTTCCTGCTTGGGAAAATAAGTTTTTTTCAACGATTTTGGTTGCATTAAATGTTTAATACATGTCGAATTTTCTGTGTGTGGATTTTTACTGATAAATAATACATATTCCCAAATTTGGAACAATGAAGAGGAGTTTGTCTTTGGTACGTAGATACATTTAAAACAATAACTTTAACTGTTTTTTAATCTTGTTACCTGATGAGTTTGCTTTGAATTCCACATTTGTTTCTGTCGTAAATAACATGCCACATAGATCGCATAAAAACAAAACAATGTTTGAAGGTTACCTACATTCAAAGGGAATGAACCATGGCATGTTTAGTTCCATTCTCAAAATCTCAGATATTATAGCTTTTTCAAGTCTATTTATTTTATCAAATACTTTTAAAATCAGAATTCTTGGTCCCAGTAAGTCGTAATCTATAACCACGACGTTCTCTAAATGGATTTTAAATTTGATTTCACGATTTCATTACAAGGAAATGAAGTAGAACAACTTCAGAAGATAGGTTCTGCCGTACGGAACTCTCGTACCGCGGTATTTTCTTTTGATCAACATATACAATCATTCATTGCTCAACAACAACCTGTTTTAAATGGACAGACACCTTTGAATGAAGACGAGTATTATAAATCGTAGAAATCCTTTTAATATATCTAAATAAAAGCTTTATTGATAGTTTGATGAGCTTTAGAAATATCTTTATTAAAGCTTTATTGATAGTATGTTGAGCTTTAAATGTATCTTTATAAGAGCTTTTATCGTTTCGAAACTAAATACGTGTTTTATAATTTACGCAGTTTGAAGTTCATAGTATCGTTGCATTCCCTACTTTAGGCATCATGTTTTGTCTGGAAGATTTAAAATTAAAGATATAGACGAGATAATAGATTCTTTCGTTCTCTTACGATATATCCGAGATATATTCTTTCGAATCAGAAATGACATGCCTAATATAATGTCAATCATTGGTTGCTTGACTGCTTCCTTGCTTGCTTGCTTGATTGATTGATTGATTAATTTGATTAATTGATTTGTCCGTTCGTTCGTTTGTTCTTGCGATAATATTTATTTATTGTCTGATATTGTTTATCACGTACGGTTTTGCCAGGGTCTGATATTTTTTATCAAGTCTAGTTGGACATTTGTTAAAGGTCTTATGTTTCGTATTTATGTCCTTAAGTTGCCTTTCCTGTTAAACAAATACCTGTCACAGTTAAATGTGAATAAGTTGGTAAATAAGGTAATAAAAAAGATCAATACGGATGGGCTAAAATTCACCATGACCTAATGATTATGTAGAAAAAACGAGATTGTTATGTACTAACATGGTTTTCAGTATTTTTCTAGGAAAACCTTTTATATGCAATATATGTATTTATATCACATTTTAATAATGAGGTGTCTGATAAGTTTATTGTGTCAGATAAACTTATTGTGTCTGATATACTTGGTGTGTCTGATAAACCTGGTGTGTCTGATAAACTTATTGTTGTCTGATAAACTTTGTTTGTCTGATAAACTTAGTGTGTCTGATAAACTTGGTGTGTCTGATAAACTTATTGTGTCTGATAAAACTTGTGTGTCTGATAAAGATATCTTCATTGGATTTTCAGTGTAGTTACTAAATACAAAATAAGTACATGATTAATATAAATAGGAGGTTGAAATTTTAGTCGAATGCTTGAATACTTGAATTAACAGAAATGAAAACTTTCATAGGTCTATGGGAAATTAAAATTTAAAAAAAATCGTAAGGAGTGTTAATATTAAACATCATATATAACCACAATTGTTTCAGGATACCATATAATATTCCTGCATATTTTGCAGTTAATCTTGTGTAATTTATGCTGTTTTATATTTCAAATTATAGATGAAAATCTATGATCTATATTTTTTTGTATAATATCTATGATACATGTACATGTATTAACCCCAATTACCATTTATAATTTCAATATCACCTGAGCAACAAACAAGCTCTTCTATGATTCCGAAAAGGTACAGTTCATTGATTCATTGATTCATTCATTCATTTAATGATCCATTTACAAAAGTGGTTGTTAGTTATTGGTCAATTTTGTAAATCTTTATTTATGAACACTTACATTTAGTAACGTAATTTAAAAGAAAACAAAGCTTGGAAAACATCCTTATCATCTTTATAGACTGAAATAAACCGAGACAATGAATTTCACGTGTTTAATAAAAGTATTACAAGCTCATATATATATATATATATATATATTAAAAAAGATAGTTTAAGCTCGTCGTATATTTTAGATATTAAAAGCTGATATATTAACATTGATATAAATATTACAAGCTACTATATTTTTGAGAAAAATATTTGATACGAACAGATGTTTAAATCATTGTATTTGTTGAACACTTTATAAAACACCAGTGACAAGAATAACATATTATATTATCACAGTATTAAGCAGGTTTAAAAAGCTGTTTCAATAATGCATTGGATCGTCAAGTTAAAAATTGTCGTAATGTACATGATACTCAACCGTTAAAATATAATGATTGGTGCTCTATATTCATGTATCCCCCACACTTTAAATTCTTTTAAACTTCCTGTGGAGGAAAATATTTTTTCGATCAGTTCAATCAAGACTTTTGATTGCATTGAATATTTAATTCATGTCTAGTGGAGATGTTTTCAGAATAAATAATTGTATATCTTTATTTGGAACAATGAAGTTTTGTTAAAATTATGTACGTAAATCATTGAATAGCATATTTTCAAAGTCTTTCCAACCGTAAAATTGCATAAAATGTAACCTTTTGTATCGACATGTGCTTGATTTAAACAATAAGTATGATTGCAAGGAGTCGATGGTGCCCAGGATGTTGATCTCTTGACATCTCTCACATTTTTAGCAATGTGCTCAATTGAGCTTTTCTGATGGCATTGTGTTCGTCATTCGTCCGTTATTTCTCACCGGCTGCGTTATCTCACAATAATAATTACACACAAAAGCGGTTAAACTAAATACAGTCATGTACTAAGAACTGGATATTTTTGGATAATTTTTGAAAATAGGGTTTAAAACGTACGCTCTAATTAATTTATTTTTATTTGATTTAGTATAATATATTTTGGTTTGTTTACATGCTGTGTTGCACGTATTTACTCTGTTTTGCGATAATGAAGTAGATTGTGTTGAACTAGATGCCGTTACAGAATTTGGCCACACAAATAGTTAATTTGACTAAATATTTTACATTATTAGCTAAATTATTATTAGAAGAATAAAATGGAGAGAAAACATTAGAAGTTTTTAAAGTTTTTGCTTAAAGAAAGAATTTCAAATCAAAGTATTGATGACGTGTATCAAGGAAGGTCTGATATTATCATACTGTTTATTATAGAAGAAGTGAGGGGCTGTTTCACGAAACCTGTAAATGCAAAGAGATGACAGGATGATACTTTTAGAAAAAGATGTCTCTAGCAAGTCAGCTAAAGTGTACGGATGCGAATGATAAATTTGATTTTTCATTTTCCAAAGTGAAAGTTGTTATTTTTAAACACTAAACATATTGCAATTAATGATCCCATATATTTTTTTTTATTTTGCGTGTGTCGTGCTCTAAACGCATTTACAACGTCACCAGATAAAGCGTCACCGGAAAAAAAATTAATGGCACCGGATAAACTTTCCCTAATAAATTCCTTTGGACATGGACATGAATGTTAAAACTTAAACAAACAAAATATTCTCATGATTAAACGTTGAAGTGTTTTTCTTCCATATTTTTTATTGTATGCTGTGTATGAAAGAGTGATCAAATTAAAAGTCAATATATAAGTTCGTTTGAAATTTTCAAAGGAACGTATTTACCTTATTATAATCCTTCAAAGTAATATCCCTTGTGGTCAACGACCGATGTCCAGCGCTTCGGCAGGTCTTTTTTGTCCAGTTGCTAGGCAACCGCGCTCATATGCCCTCGGCAACTTCAAGCTCGTCTAGTTCGTCGAAACGTATTCCTCTCATATTTTCCTTCAGCTTGGGAAATAAGTCTTAGTCACAGGGACTAATATCCGGGGAATAAGGTGGGTGAGCCAATATTTCCCATCCATATGACTGAAACAGTGATGTCACCCTCTCCACACCGTGTGCCGTTGCGTTGTCATGAAGGATTATTGGATTAGCCACTAAAATCTCAGGACGTTTTTTCGAATCGTTGGTCTTAGGTGTTTTTTAAGGAACTCATCATAGTACTTGCCATTGATAGTTTTTCCATTTTGCACTTATGACTTGTCAATACACCATGGATATCGTATGCAAATATCATCAGCATCTTAAGTTTTGACTGTACCCGTCTAATCTTGCTGAAACCTTGCGCATTTTTAAAAGGGTTTCAAATAATTGTATGAGCCGACCCTACATTTATTTCCAGTTCCTGTACCAATTCTTCACACGATATCCTTCTGTCATGATTTAAACGCTTTTTTACCTGGAACGTTCTATACGCGTCAGTAGCTGAAACATTTTTCCCTGGTCGCTGGCATCTTTAACACTGTCCCTGCTGTCCTTGAATTTCTTCACCCATCTAGTAACTTTAACATACGAAAGAGCATAGGTGCCGAAAGCTTCCTGTAATGCATTGAATATCTCTTTCGCGCTTTTCTTACGCTGAACATCAATTTTGATGTAACAGCGCTGTTCCTGCGACGTGAACGCGGCAATAACGCTTTAAGTGACGTAAGTCAACGTCACGCTGTGACGACGTCACATGTTATGACGTCATCAAACTATGTGAAAAAAATCGAAAATAGATTGACGCAGAGTCACGTAAATTTTTATGGAATTCGAATCGTTATTTATTAAGACGGTTTCAGTATTTATTGAATGAACCTCGTATGTTAATTGTAATGTTACATAATATATTTCAGATATTGTTCGTGTGGTGTTTATGGTTGAATGATATCAACAGCCAGGTAGTAGGAGGTAAATTTGCATCAGTCTTCATAACAAATAGTGTATTTGTCTTAATAAATTTGATATCTGTACATTTAAGTAAAATTAAAAGAAAAAAATCATACATGAAGCATGAAAGATGGTGGTAGTTTTTATGAAATAAAAATTGTTTTTATCTCGTTACAGAGCTTGATGAAAAATGTAATGGGACATGTTCTTGCTGTATCAATGAAAAATGTGCATCAGGGCAATACTTTTCTAACGAGTGTACTGTGGGCTGTATTGATGGTCATAGAGGTGCACGTTGTTATGAACTATGTACACACAATTGTACACAATGCCCAGATCATGTTGATACGTGTACTGCGTGTTATGATGGCTATTACCCCGGCCCTGCTCGTGACTGCAAATCAAAGTGTTTACCCGGATGTAAAGCATGCACGTCAGGTACCACATGTACATCATGCAAGGAGGGATATAATAACACCGCTGGTCAAAATGATTGTAGTATTCGTAATTGTCCTGAACATTGTAATTGTCCTAATGGTCAATGTGTGTCATGTGAGGACGGATATTATGATATCATTAAAATGTGTAATAGTGTATGTCCAGGCAACTGTGTCACGTGTTCGTCGATTAATAATTGTGGATCGTGTAATGATGGTTATTATAAAGGTTACGAGTACGACAACAACAACTACCCTATTTTAAATGACTGTACATACGAATGTCGAGAAAACTGTATACGATGTTCGTCATATAATAGTTGCTTGCTTTGTAAAAGTGGTCTTTATGGATCGACATGCGACAACAGTTGTTCAGTTGGTTGTCTGTCAAATACTTGCGATATACTGACTGGAAACTGTGCATGTTCTTCGAATTTTACTGGAGTAAGATGTGACAAATGCGAAACAGGAAAATATGGAAAAATATGCGAACAACAATGTCCAGCAGGGTGTAAAGACCAAGTGTGTGAAAAGGATTCCGGAAATTGTACAGACGGATGTACTTTAGATACAATCCTTGGTGGTAAATGTGACGTTTGTTTAAGAGGCTGGTATGGGCATTACTGTAATATATCTTGTTCTGTTGGCTGTAAAAATCAGGAGTGTGAGAAAAGTGATGGTAAATGCTCAAATGGATGTCTTGAAAACTTTGTCGGAGGACAATGCAATCAATGCATACCTGGCAAGTATGGAAAGATATGCAACAGTAACTGTCCAAACAATTGTGACAAGAGTGGATGCTTGAGAGAGTCTGGCAATTGTATTCATTGCAATGAGAACTTTGCTGGAGACAAATGTAAAAAATGTGCTGTTGGTTTTTATGGTTCACTTTGCTCTGAAGAATGCCCGACAAATTGTTTGAACAAAGTATGTGATAAAGATACAGGCATGTGCTCTGGTGGCTGCGTAAATACATATTCTGGTGACAGATGTTGTACAAATAATAACAACTGTATTACATGTTTGTCAGATACTAAGTGTAATCAATGTAAGTCTGGATACTTTAATGATCAATGTGACAAACAGTGTCCCCAGACGTGTCTAAAGTCCTGTCATACCGAAAGCGGTCTTTGTGACGGATGCAAAGATCATTTTTATGGTGAAAAATGCAACGTTTTATGTGCCTCCACATGTAAGACTCAGACAACAAATGGAAGTAGGTGCCAACAAAGTAATGGAAAGTGTCTATACGGTTGCAAAAATGGTTTCCACGGTTTAATGTGTTCAGAGAAATGTTCTTCTCATTGCAATGATACACTTTGTGAACAAAGCACTGGCAAATGTACAAAAGGTTGCACAACAAGAGTACAGGATGACCTAATTTGCCCTGTGATATCAGGTAAGATTACTCTATACACACTGTTAAATATTCATTTTGTGTTGCATGACATGCCGTATTACTAGTGTAATTACACATATAGAAATCAGCATAATTAATCATCAAATAGAAGTTATGGCTAAAACATTTCCGAATTATTCTATTGGTTTTCATCAAACAGTTTGTAGCACAAGTATGACGCAATACATAATAACAAATAAAAATGTGTCTAGTGTTAATATTTACAATTCAAGTAACACAATTTGCACATACTGGTTTTTAGAATCTAGAATTTGTAGCATTTTTTGTTATTACAATGTTTTCATTAAACGTTTTCATTTGTATTTGATGTAAATCAGACGTCTAACATCACATATCTCTGTTCTAAGAATTACAACAGGATGGAGATAAAGATAATATGGACAGTTTGATTGGACCAATAGTTGGGTCTATTGCTGGAGTACTGGTAGCATCAGCTGTAGTTGTTGGTGTTTTAATATACTGCAGACGAAGGTACTGGCCATACACTGGTTAGATATTTAACTTCAATATCATTGCAAAATATCTTTTTTTATTTGAAAGATAATGGACATGTGTATGTGTAAATCAATGAATGATTGTTCAATTGTCAGTGTTTATTATTTTCTTGTTTGTCGCATTCTTAAATTTACAAACTACAAATTGTATTGCCAATAAATGGTGCTTTGTAAATCTCAAACTAAAAGAAACCTGTCGCATTTTTATTTTCTTTACACTAGACAAAGTAACAAAGGTCAAGGACAACGTTTAGATCTTGAAAATACTCAATCTATCAAGGACGGCGAAAATAAACATACATATGGAAACATTTCTGGTAAACATGTTATTGCGTAACTATAGTAGCTTTGCCTTGTATTCCTCAGAGGCCATTTTAAATATATCTAGTGTAAAAAGAAAATGACAAATCAAGTGATAAGATAATCTTAAATACCAAAATCGTTTGAGAATATTTTAAAATATGCAATAACAATAAGATATATTAAATTTGAACATGTTTTGTGTTTATTTTCGGACACATTCTTATTATATTATTATTCTTAAGAGAATACAAAAATGGTATCTTTTTACAAAGACATTGTAAGTACTTTAACCATTGACTCTAACATTTCAATCATTTATTATAGTCTCACTTACGTCTATAAGAAATTACAAATCAACAATCAGTGTGACCAAAGTACATATGCAATATGTTATTCTGTTTATCTTTTCAATTAAACCTATATAAGGGCTGTGAATAAGATTGGTCTTATATACAGGATAACTTGTTTGCCCATTTAGTGAGAATTACTTATTGTTGTGAAGATAAGTTTACTGTTCTAGAGCGGCCATCATCAAAGGCAGATAAAGAAAGGAAGAGCACTTTAAGCATACCACCAACTACTGCCATAGACACACAGCCTTCAGGGAACAAAACAAGATCACAAGTCCCTGTAACATCTTCATCAGTAGATATTGATGAGGTAGAAGTAGATGAAGTTGAATATGAAAACAAGACTGATGATACCTACTATAACATTAGAGAAAGTCCGTACAGAATTAAAGTAGACAACCTACTTAAATATGTTACATCTGGAAAGGTGGACTTCGAAGCTGAATTCAAGGTTTGTACACACGCTTAAATTGAATTTACTGCGAGATTTGATTAGTTCAAACTGATTAAGCATGTAACTACCCAGATGTCATATGTGCAGGAAAATTGTTTAGAATTGTAGCACTATATAATACGTATATCAGAATGGCCTCTGTTGTACATTACATGTACATATACTTACTTAGTGGTGAAAATATTAAAATAGAGCTAGTGTGCTGCGCTGATTAAAAAGAATAGTTGTTAAAGTGTCGATTAATAAACTAAATATTTGAAAGAAAATGAAAAGTGGAACGCTCCATTTTTTCCAAAGATGTAACTATAACCATACTATTTGTCCATACATAAAAGCAAAGTTGTAGGGAGTAGAATATGATGTAATATCTTTTGTTTTTTCATGCTCATCACAATATAGTGTAATTTGATACATCCTACTTTTTTAAACTATCACGTTTAAACACACACCTACTTTAAATGTTTTTTACAATGTCGTTTTCAAATACCGTATAATTTGACTTTCTTATTCTTTTGAACGTGTTTATGCCATTTATAAATTCTTTTTTTCCCACAACGTGTTTTTTCACCTTAACATCATGTGTGACCCACAGTGACTTTAAGTAATAAAATCATAAATCACACACTTTAAACTTCCTTGTACGATCGTTGTATATCAATGATCGTATAACAAGGACAAATAAAATTACCACTCGACACGCGATTTTATCTGATAGAAATGTGTTTATTTTAACTTTGATTGTGCTAATTGTAATAAAAGATCTTTGTTTTAATTTTTCATGCTAGGCCTCTTGAAAATTACATGTTTTTTCTTTTTTTTTTTTCTTTTTTTTTCATTTTAATTTGCTATCAGTAAGTATATACTTAATTGCAATTAAAGTTTGAATATTGATAAAGTAAATGTGTGTGATCATCCCGAGCTATCATATTACTATAATTATCAACAGTTATAAATCTATATGATTTGAAATATTCGACATTTTGTTGTCGTTTCCGGTTCTTCCAACTCTTTATAATAGAGATCTTACCATAAATAGAAGTTTATTGCTACATAAATTTTTGAACATATTTAGTTTTTTTCATACTTAAGTAATAACGAATACGCACGGTATTTAACTGACTTTCAGATAGCTCTATAAAGACAGTTTTGAGCAATGGTTCTTCTAAACATGTTAATCAGGTCAGGTGTCTCTTGCACCTTATAGAATTGACAAAGTTCTGTACACCCCTTACACGACCAGCACTACAATCCACAAAATGCGATAATATTTAAACGAATAACCCACAATTTAACCATGCTTGTTGAATCACTAAATATGTAACAAAAGTGATGAAATTTATCGACCTTACATGAACTAAAGATAAATTGTCGCACATGCTAATTAGTTACAGGTCAATATTTGTATAAAGTTTATATTATATAATTTTAATTTCTTATAATGTAGAAACTCAACAAAGATTTGGATTTGACAAAGCACTGCAGCGTCGCTAAAGATCCTCAAAATTTGGCCTTGAACCGGTATAACGGCATTTATCCTTGTAAGTAAACGAATTTTATGTTTATATGCTTATATTATAAAAATGCATTTTAATGCTTCAGTTAGTGCTGCAGATGTAAGGACGTAGAATATAATTGCGTGATGAAGCATGAAATGTCCACATTTATGTAAGATTTTGGGGTAAAACTTCTGTTATTTTGTTTCTTCTATACACCTGGACATACGTTAAGCCCCGGAAATTTAAAATTGGTAATGATTGAAAGCACTGTCATGATATTACAACTTAACTGAGCTAAGAAATAATAATGTGATAAGTAGTGATACAAATTTAGTGATCATCAATCAGTATGAATTTAGTTTGTTTTTAACCAAATTATTGAAACATACGTTTGTATTAAGCAAATGTTTTGTTTTGAATCAAACATGTATGTGTTAATAAGTATATTGTTGGACCTATAACAAAACATTTATAGGTGCATATTTTTGGTAATTGATGATGATTACGTAACCGAAAATGCCAATACGTAGCCAAAATTTTAATAACGTGTGTAACCGCCACATACCCAACCCTTCTCCTCATACTACCATAAGGCGTCTAATACCATTCTTGGTGCAGAGCTTGTTCCACTTGTTGCAGGTTGACTACAGGTGCTCCGCACCATTACCGTAAGAAAATCTTAAATTGCAGTTGTAGTTATGTCAAAATTGAGGCAAAATGCCGGATGTGCTTAACTTATTTCCAGTTGTATAACTTGGCAGAAGGAAACATCAAGTTTTTGCAAGAGAAATGTGTATATTTGTAAATTATATTTGTAGTGTATTTACAAACCATTCGAAGTTTAAATACGACTCCATTTGGCAACAAATCTCTTTCTGGTATGACCAATATATTAGTTCTTGGTCATATTAATGATTTTTTTCGTTTTTGATGTTAGATGACCATTCCAGAGTGACCATCCAAGATCTGCCAGATTTCTTTATAAATGCTTGTTACATAGATGTGAGTACAGTATATTTATATATTTTTACACATTTAAATTATTACGCGGCTTCAAGACTATTAGGGTCATACTGTAACATTCCAGAGTAAAAAAATGAAAACAGTATCCCCCCGCCCCGAATATTTATTTTATATCTTAGCTATCTGAATAAAAAAGAACACATGAGTGACAATAGAAAAGACATGTGTATTGACTTAAAATGTGAAACCCATATGTACGAAAACCGTCAAATGATCTATTGAGGTTTTAGATTACCTTAGGCTGGTAGCGCTGGCGTATTTAAAAAGAATACATGCCATGTATATATTAAATTATGCAAAATTGGTGTGTATTAAAAAACAACGGAATAGAAATTTATCTTTTAATTGTTTCCCCAATAAAACACGCAAAATATAACATGCATTGTGATATTTATAATTTATTCAACTTTTCATTTTCTCATCTTTTTTCTTGCAAAAATATTTCTGCCCACCTGGAGGCATGTAGCTTTAAATGTAAATTGTATCTAATTACAATTCACGTTTGCTTGATGTTTTCATTTATCATAAGAAGTAACATAATCTGACGCCGTGAGATTTTATCATTTGACACTTTGCGTTTTATGTTGAAATATAAAACCGTCCATTTTCTATCATCCGTTTAATTATGAAATCTTATCTCTCTTGGGATATTTTTTTAATCATTCCTTACTTCCTTAATTCTGTTATATGATAATCTTACATATATCCTCTACCTATTCATTACAAAAACTCGTGTCACAACAATAAAACGCCAAGAGTTACAGTCCTTTAGGTTTTTTTATCTGGGATGTGATGCATTGTTTTATATATTTATATATTTCAGGGTTACTGCAAGGAGAAAGAATATATTGCATCATTAGGTAATATAGTATAACTTGTGTATTTGTAAATACTGTTATTAACTTAAGAGATTCGTGTCAGGTTGAAGTAGGGACATATTTTATCATGACTTCTCAAGTTTGTACAAGTCTGAAAAAGGTTCTTATCTTTAAAATATACCATTGTTCGTAACAAAACGGACAAAATAGGCAAGTGTTTGACATGCAAAGAATAAGTGGGTAAAACAAATTATAACAGATAGCCTCTATCAAAAGCCTGTTCAGATGAAAATTTTCCGGTTTTTTTCTGGGGTTTTTTTCCGTTATTTTTATGTTTGATATTGTGGTTCTATTTAATTCCAGCCACTGATCGAACAATACTCACTATTTGGTTTGTAATATGATATCTGTTTCAAATGTACTATATTTTCGTATTCTACATATATTTTCAAAATGAAACAATCGTAAGAAATCTGAAGTTCCACCACATTCCCAATGTTCTACCCATTTAACTAATATGGTTCAATGTTATGTAAATGATAATAGAAAAATATATAAAGATCCATTAAAGGAGCTTGAAGGCCCTTAAATCGTTAAACTTGAATTGTTTACATAGATCAATTGAAGCACGTAAAATGGAAAAAATCTGAAAGGGATTGTAAAGAAATTTAATACTCAGAATTAAATTGAAAATCAATTGTGAGTGCAATGTTTAGCCTAATTTTAATGAACGTTTTTGTTTAGTTTTTTTTGGTTTTTGTTTTTGATTGTTTTGTGTTTGTTTTCTTGCTTTTTGGGTGGAGAGGGACATGTCACTTTGCGCAAAAATAATGATTATTCTGTAAAAACCTGGCGGAGGAAGGATCTTAAAATTTGCACACGAGTTCTCGCTTCAGACCTACACCAAATGGTACAGAAATATTGCAATAATATTTTCACTCTCGTCATTTCAATAAACGTCAATGAAGTCCCTTTAAGTTGTATATGTTCGGATTCTGATCTTGTTTCATCACATCATGTTTTTCTATGTATAGGGCCAACATCAAAGACCACTGCTAACTTCTCCACGTTCTGGTTGATGGTATGGTACAAGAAAACTGACATTGTTGTCATGTTAACCAATCTTAGAGAAACATCTGTAAGTGCTGCAAAATTTAAATATGAATAGAAGCATAAAATTTTCCTTATTACTTTTTCTTTGTGTACATATGATGGATGATGCAGTTGTGACAAATCGTTTACGTTTAATAAAATCAGACTATTTCCTTGTTTACATCCTGTTTGAACAAGAAAGTATTTTAGTTCAATAATTAATGCATTTATGAATATTTGTTTGTTTTTGTCCAGATAATTTTGATTCTTTAAAAAGGAGCATTTACTTGACTTATACATTATCAGACTTTGTTTCAAAAGGCATGTTTGTCCCAGTCTTTATGCTTCGTTCTAATGGAAGGAGTAGAACGAAACATTTTATATGTTGAACCAATAACCTGCAGAATTTGTGTGCTTTGATATTGGATCAGTTCATTCAAAGTTTAAGTGTTTTCAATATAAAATACTAAAATTGAGATGCCAACAGATAAGAGCCTGGTCAGATTGTGCGGATAAGCACACTGGTTTTATTCTTTACTGGCCACAAGGGCTAATTACTTTTTGTATCAGCAGGAAACGGGTTTAATATTGAACGTTTTTATCATCAGGGTATGAAATGTGAGCAGTACTGGCCGGAGGAGGATACGGAGATAGAGTACGGGGATATTACAGTAAAATGTCGGAGTGTTGAAGCGTTTGCTGAATATACTGTTAGAACTTGCACTATAATAAAGGTATCGTCACTCCGTTCATACGAATGATTTCTTCTTTGTCTTATTCCCACATTAAGGAAAAAGAAATATTATCGTGATCCTTCTTTTAACATAAATCATGTATTTAATTATCCGGTTAACAGTTGACATTTATGTAGAGTTACCTCAAACTGTAGATTTTGTATATCCATTTTCCAACCGTATTGTGTTATTTTACCACCATAGAAGCCTTTAAATATCCTCTTATCACAAAGAATGCTTTCAATAAGTATACTGTTTAAAATGTCCTCTTCATCTTCAATACGCAACGTTATTTTTAAGTTTTTCTCTAATGAAAATAGGTTTTTTCTTTACTGAACAAAAGGTTTCTGCTTAAAATCCTAAATTTCTGCCTTCAGGGAAAAAATGAAAGGCAGATAATTCAACTACACTTCACAGCATGGCCGGATAAAGGTGTTCCCCAGGAGGTGACAAGTCTTGTAGAGTTCAGACAAAGGGTGAATGCAGTTCCTAAGACATTAGGTGGACCAATAATAGTTCATTGCAGGTACTGTATATATATTATTTCACGAAATGTAAGCAATACATTTTCAGTATTTGCATCACGTGACGTTCCAAAAGAAATCATTGTAAGACCCGATCCTATGATATTAGCTCGGTTAACATTTCTAAAGTCCATAAAATCAATGCATACTGCATTGCCCCATAGAACCTCATTTTTAATTTCATATTCTAAAACATCCATATTGTATATCAAAAGTATATCTACAACATTCAACCTAATATCATTTTCAGATTTCAAAAATATAATATATCAAATGCATGTCATACAATACTGATGATCATTGTTTTCCTTGAGTAAAAATAAGTACGATGTCTTTAAGGTGACATTTGCTGTATTATTTATCTCTTGACCACGACTTTTTATCTCGTGGCCTCAATATATTATCTCGTGGCCGAAATGTATTTTTCGTGGCCACGATTTATCTTGTGGGCACGACTTATTATATTTTGGCCACAAGATATTATCACGAGGCCATGACTTATTTCAACCATTCTGCAACATTTTAAAGTAAAAAAGTTTTGTCAAAATTGATGATGTGAAATAAACCGGTGATTTATACGTAGCAGATGACATTGATAATATTGGACTAGTAAACACCTGCAAAACCTATGTTAGACTCGTCTAGTGCCTCGTCTAATTAATATAGGTTTTACAGCTGTGTTCTCGTCCAATAGAACGTATTGTACTCAGCAATATATAATAACCTGATTTGTTCATAAGATGGACCAACCGTATTAAATAACAAAGACTTATGTATATTATATCGTACATGGTCGTATCTAGGCAAATAAAAAGGAGTTCTTTAAAGGGTCATTGTTCAAAAAGTTCTCGGCCCGATATATTTCTAGCCAATACACTGACATATACATACGATACATCGATACCGATATCTTATTGAATATTATTGACCGAGTTAAGCGCGGTTTTACACAGATAAAGTAACAAAACACACTTTGATTAGTAAAGGGGATTGTCATTTAGACCAAATAGAGAAAGCTGAAATCAGAGCCGTCATAACGTGCCTCTATAACAAAGGGATGCCCCCGTTGAAATCCATGAATACCTCATGGATCCACATGGGAAGGAGTACCCTTCCTATAGCACTGATAAACAATGGGCTGCTGAATTTAAGAGGGGCAGTGAGAGCATTGCATATGATGAGCGGCCTGGGTGCCCTAAAAGGCCACCAACGATGAAATTGCCAAAGCTGTGTACGATCTTGCCATGTGCGACAGAAGGCGAGACCTGCGAAGCATTGCTAGGTTCAGTTCAGGCAATTCTGACTTATGGCTATGGCATGTAAAAGGATACCGTTAGATGGGTCCCCAGACAGTTGAATGACGATCCGAAACGGACCAGGCTTGACATTTCAAGATATCTTTTGTCTCGCTACGAGGATGAACCCGATTTTATCTACCGGATCGTAACTCAGGATGAAACATGGGTCCAACATGGATTCAAAATCCAAAAAACAGCATGCAGTGGAAGCACACTGGCTCATCCCCTCCGAAGACAATCAAGAGGATGGTGCCATCAACAGGGAAGATGATGGCTTCAAATTTTTGGGATAGTCGGGGGATAATCATGATTGACTATCTTGAGCAAGGTCGTAACATAAACGGTATTTGCGTCAAGATATTGCGCGTAAAAGGACGGCAAACTGACTCAATGCGTTCTGCTCCTGCAAGACAATGCACCAGCTCACACATTCCAAGTTGCGATGACTGCTGCAACTGACTGGCTTTGAAATTCTTCCCTATCCCCCATATTCTCCTGACTTGGCCCTCTCTGACCTCTACATGTTCCCAAAACTGAAAAACATGCTTCATGGTAAAAGTTTGGAAGCAATGATGGTGTCATTGAGGTGGTTAATGTGTCCTTTGAGGACCAAAAAAGATTTCTATTTTGAAAGGTTAAACAACTTGGAGCAGAGGTGGGCAAAGTGCATTGATGTAGAGGGCGATTATATTGAAAAGTTAGACCATTAGTTGGGTTTTCTGAATGCCGGAAGTACATAGTTCCAATATCGTTTTGATCATGTGCATTTCAGGTGACCAGATATGGTTCATGGCAGGTATATTGTACATATTATATAAATATTTTTCATATACAAGTATTTCAGATAAAGGGTTAGTTATGAATATTAAAAAATATATCATTTTCTGTCTGAAAATGAATACAATTTTGCTTAGTTGTTTACCTACCATGACCGGGGATCACTCTGTCATAAACCATTTTTGGCCATTTTTGCTATAATTTTATTCATTTGGCTACAGAAATAAATATTTAAGAATTTTAGGCATATAATTTCAAACTCATGTTTTGCTTTGTACTTAAATAAAATGTCGAGCACGTGTATAATCCGCTTCTTTGAAGATATTCGCATTCTTGTTTATGATATGTTTTTGACAATTTTAGAAATATAAACTTTGACTATACATACGCTTTCCTGTCAGTAACACACTGCATACATCAAAAGTTGCTGGGTCACATTTACAGTGCCTGTTTGACTTTAAATCCACATAATTAATGTGAGTAGGATATCACGAGGCCATAGTTTAAAAACGAATACAAATGATTTAGGGGAATCACCCCATTTTGCATAGATAAGAAGGAAACATCTCTCATTGTAAATAGGAAATCTACATATTGTTATGCCGTAACAGCTCTGAAACACTCTGAGCTATCCGGCCGCTTACACTTATTCTCCCCGAAATAGAGATGCATTGAATTTCATCCTCACATTTTTTAAGGTAACAAAGAAACGCTCATTACACTTTGCACTATATGCAGTCATGTTCACCCGTTGTGGACCAAATATCACAGATTGAAACAATTGCAGCTTGACAGGGATTCGGACCTCGGACTCTCGGAATACTGTAACGTGGCTCTACCGACTGAGCTTTCCAACCAATTACACATATTCTCTCATAACTAGTGAGCATGTCTGAACCGTAACATGTGTTTTAACAACTACTCTCTATCAATCTGACTGTTCATACCATGTAGATTAAATGACCGGAGTATATGTTTCGCGTTTATTATAATCCGACTTTCCCGAGGAAGCTATTTTGGACATGCGACGGAATCGGTTTTTACAGATATACATTAGAAGAAGTATCAAAATATCGTTATTCGTGGACGTTTAACATATTGTTGATAATTGTTAGAAAAAAATGATTGAAGTAAGTTTTAATAAATCAACTTGAAATCATAGAGTCATATTTTAATTGACAATTTGCTTGCGTACGTCGATATTGGTTTTCATCGCTTTTAAAATGATGAATGCTCGCCAATGATTGGTTGTTTGAAAGACCACGAGAAGGTGACTACCTATGGGTTTCACATTCTTATGTGTAGAGTTATGTAGGTGTTGATGTTAATCGGATTGTAAAATCTATTTGTTTCTTATATTTCAAGTGCTGGAGTAGGGAGAACCGGAACATATATCGGCCTTGACATTCTGACACAGGAAGGAAAGGAGAAAGGCTCTGTAGATGTATTCGATTGTGTAAACAGAATGAGACATCAAAGAGTCAACATGGTTCAAACCGCTGTAAGTTAACTTACAGGAATTTCACCGAGCTCCAAAAGCCTAAAAACCTATTTTTTCTTTTTTACATAGATCGACTGGAACATTTAAAACAGAAAGATATGCAAAAGATTCAGAATAAATTAAAAGTCGAATCTGCTATTTTAGCCTGATTTGAGTGGAAAGCGTTGCAACACTTTTCAATCTTGAATCAATGTTCACAATTAGAATAATCATTCTGGAAACACGGAGTGAGCAAATAATCACAAGTTATTGGTCTAGACCTATATCAAGTTTTGCATTAATCTCTAAAAGTTATTTGGAGTTTTGTTCTATCAAAAAGCCTCAGTGGAGTCCCTTAAACAGATATAGCGGATAGAGAGATTGAAGGAAAACGAAACGTAAATCTCGTCTTCTATACGGTAGCCAGGTTGTCATTCCCACGAATGATCTTGAAAATTAACCTCTTTCCTTTTATTATATGTGATGCGTGTTTAAACATATAAAATTATATTTAGTAAGCGTGTTGCTTGTTTCAGTCATATATTGAATAGTGTCGGCGTCACAAAACTTGCGTCATTTTCACATACCTGCATTCCAAATACATATACGATAGAAGTGAAGTGTAGTTTTTCTTTTTGAATTGTCTAAAATCAAATGTCTGTTAAAATGTATTTGTAGGAGCAGTACAAGTTTCTACACAAGGCTCTCGTCCATTCACTCTCATTCGGATGTGAGACATTGACAGCTGAAGAAATACAGAGAATCATGTATGAAGCAGACGACAATACATTCATGAAAATATACAAGGTAGTTAACCGGTTATTCAATTCCTGTATATGAAAATATACACACCTTAAATGTTGTCATTATTTGATGAACACTTTGTACAATCTTTAAACATACATTATCTATACCACATTTTTATTCATTTTCATACAAATATCTGCAATCTTTACATGGTTAGATTGAATTATATAGAGGAATTAAACTGACTTAACAGATATTAATAATTGTGACTTGTTTATATGTTATACACTCTATTAACAACCGAATATGCATTTTCCTTTTACACTGAAAAATTTATGATTTACATACATCGAGTTGCAAAAGCTGCAAGATATTTGCAACAAGCAGAGAGAATAAACTCAAAGGCATGTGGAAAATGCAGATTATAATAACGAATGAATCAAAGCAATATGCAATTTTATATAGCAGTATGCATACACTGGCGGATATCCCCTTCCATAGTTTATGCGATATCTATCTTGATACGGTGCTTCTGTGTTTGACTTAACTAAATTCTTACAATTTAATTTATAAGTAACTATTTTCAGACATTGGCACTAGAAGTTGACATTGAGACGGAGGATGAAATAAACGCTAGAGAAGAAAACAGAAAAAGATACAAAGACAAAAATAGACGAAATTCTAATGTACCATGTAGGTTTTATTTAGTATATACAATAAACAAGTATATCTTCTAAAGCTGATAAGAAATATTATTAGATAACTGTACTAATGTATATGAGAATTACTAAGATAAAACAAATTTGGAAGTTTTTTTACAAATCAAGCAGTTGATCACAAAATTATGTTTTGCCCAGATATATTATTTTGTTTCTTAACTTGTAACTTGTTTCTGTTAAAATAAAGGTGATAGCAGCAGAGTGCGTTTGTTTCTTAGCAGAACAGAAGGCAAAAATGACTATATCAACGCTGTCTTTATCAACGTAAGTAGAAAATTAATAAGACGTGTGTTGGATATATATAAAATAACAATTAAAGAGAAGTAACTGACCATGAAATATAGACCTTTATCGCTGTTTGTTTGATGACTTCTGTCTAGAAAATGAAAACATATCTTTTATATCTATTCATAATTACAACAAGTTTCAAAACAGTGTATCGGTTATAAATGGGCAATATTGAGTCAAATGTATCTATATACATGTTTTATATAAAATAGTTGTATAACATGACACAGGAATTGATAGGTGTTTCCTTATGATTATCGCCTATGAATACAGAAATTGAAACGCGAAAAAAGTGAAGACACGAAGGGACGAAGACAAAAACGCGAAAACACGACGATGCGAAGACATGATGACCAAAACTCGACAAATTCAAGTCGATAATTATCGCTTTTTACTGATTGTGTCTCCGCTTCTTCCTCATCGTCCCTTCGTGTTTTCGTCATCGTCACTTCGTGTTTTCACTTTTTCGCGATTCAATTTATTGTCTTATCAACTTTTCACGTTCAGATTTCTATATTCATAGTCGATTGCCCTAACGGAACACCGTACGTTGAAGCATATTACTGGTTGTTTACCGGTTACTTGTTGAGTACGGTAGAGAAGAGTTAAGTTGAAATATCCGTTAAAATCGATTTCTAAGATTTCCGAGTAATGCATTGTCTTCAAATCTTGAACTTTTAAAGTTTCTAAATTTGAAACACTTTTTGAAACCATTTATCGCTGTACAATTACTGTTGTTAACAGAGCTTCAGGATCAAGAATTTGTTCATTGCTGCACAAACACCACTTCCTAAGACTGTAGAGGACTTTCTCAGCATGGTATTCCAGCAGCACACGTGTTGTGTTGTCGCGCTCGAGGATCAGAATGCTCCCGGCAAAGTCAGTATTACAGATGTATAACAGTTTCATGTCAAGTTATTCTGATTGGTACACATTACACTGTACTTCATGTACATGTTTAGCTTGCTACAACTTCGATTGATCACAATGGATAATATAACACGAATACATATTTGTTACATTCTTTACTTTCTGTCACTTAAAATCTCGTGTAAATGTGTAATACATGAAATAGATCAATATTTTAGAAATGTGATTAATTACCTTCAAATGTTGTCGTTTCTCCTTACCAAATCATCAATAAAATTTTTTAGCGAAATAATGTAGTTCGTCAAATTTAAATAAATATGTACATTGCATTCATGTTTGTAGTTTCCATGACAAAATATATATATCTTTTTTTAAGTTTTATAAAATAACGGCGAGGTATAGACTCCCCATGTTTTCATTTACGGTTTTGCTTCATTGGAATAACGGGAGATTTACGTGAAAGTAAAGTATACTCTCAACAGAGCAAACCATTTTGACAGACAAATCGTTACATTATTATCATTATATAATTTTTTTACAGGATGTCGGACAATACCTTCCGGCTGATAACGAGACTGATACATTCGGAAATTTTTCTGTAACAAGCTCAAAATATGAAACAAAGTCACAATATATCTTAAAGCAACTGACAGTCAAAGATAATACGAAGGTAATACGGAAGAAAATAAAAACATGTTTGTTTATGTTTATTTCTAACGATTGTATAAATAGGTAATAACAATTTAATTAAGACAGTTGCTATTGAACGAAATAATATCGGAACTCACTACTTTCACATCGATTGGACTTTCTCGTGTTCAAATAAAAAAATAATTTAGGATTGAACATGTACTTAGTTTTCTATTTAAATTTCCAATGTTTGTGAATGTATAAAAAGCCTATTATGCCTCAAAATTGCTATCTCAAAAACTGCTTATTTTTGATATCTTGTTACAGTTTCCAAAAACATATCCATTTGCTATATACACGAACTATTTTTTGCATCTTTAGTTCTGTTGGCAATTTGCATAATTCTGGCGAATTACTTTTTGTATGGAAGTCAGAATACTTCTTTGTTTACATTTTGCCACCTTTACGAATTATAACTGCATGTTCAGCTCTTCCAATTTCAGTTGTAAACCATCAAAAATGCACTTAATCCATTATTAAAACATTATTAAACACTTTTGACATTTCTAAATAATTAAAAACAAATGTGGATTCTGGAGACACAATATTCCTTTTTAACGTTTATGATATGATACGGCACGTTTGTAACGTCACTTTTATTTGACAATCGTGAGATTTATAATATCTATTTACACCCATATTTACTTTTGTGACTATGGCCGTGTCAATATAAAAGAGCGTAACGGCTGAAAACCGTTTATACCGGGCCATATAGCTTGCCAAAAATAAAGTAATTGATAGTTTAACTATAGATGAGTTCATTCATCGTTGTAGTAATACAAATTTGTTTTCACTCTACAGGACCAGAAGAAATCTGTGTTTCATTTCCAATACAAAAACTGGCAAACAACGAAGAAAGTACCTGACAGCGCCATGGATTTTGTACAATTTATTAAAGACGTTGAAAAATGTGTAGCTAATGACCCGGAAGATAATCCCAATATCATTGCACATTGCTTGTAAGAAACGTTTTATTTTTGTCATAATCTCCGATTAATATGCTTTTTCTTCATGACTATTTTTCAGAAATACAGCAATAGATAATGTATATATTTGTGAATAGTTTCTATAGAGATAATAGAAACTGTGATGGAATCTTTGCGATAGCATTGGTGCCTTTTGTAACGAGACACTATTTAAAAATTATGTATAGGAGACTAACATTGTCAAAGTTGACCTTGATTTTCTGGCAATGAATTTAGTAAAAGGATATAAACAAATTATAAAATTATGAGATCTGAGACAAATTTCATAGAAATGTTATATAACCTCCACGCAAGTTTGGCGATTAATGGGAAATATTACTTTATTTAAAACTTTTTGCAAACTCTGTGTTTTACAATCTGTGTTTTGTTTTTTAAGTCTTAATCATTTGCTTGAATTAATAGTAACAAATCGGAGGATCAAACCTAGTATATTGCCACTGATGGAGGAAGATGACACTAATTTTACAGCAAAATATATCATTCGGTTAGTAGATTACTGAAGTGGTATATGGAATAATGTAGACACAATCTAACAAGGTCTCTAATTGAGTCTCTAAATAGACGCTAGCTTAGGGTAGATCTATATGTAGATCTGAGAAGGCTTTATTCTCCGTATATTTCGTCTTTCCGTTTATCTCGTCTTTCTGTAAATCTCATATACGACTTTCTTATCGAGAGAAGATATAAAGGAATAAACATTTGTTTAAGGAATGGTTTTGAGAGAAGTGGGTTGTTTTGTGTCGTATACAAACTTCTAGAGAAACTTGAAGCTGAACGACAAGTCAGTGTAGTTAATGTAGTCAGGAAGATCCGTACACACCGACCACAATCAATTACATCAATGGTTAGTACACGAAAAAGTCTTTAACGACTTGACATAGTGCATCATTGTTAAATTAAAATGCATTTTTAGCTAAGTTATTTATCTATATTTTCCATTCTTCAATGATCAATCCAAGACATTTTTTTTCTTTTTGCCAATCAATTATCCATCTATCGTTTTGTTATCAATCTACCGTTTTGTTTTAAAATCAATTTGTCATCCACCATTTTGTTCCATATCCACCATTTTGTTCCGTTCACTAATGAGACTTCATGAACAAGGTGGTAGTTATATATTATCGCCTTCAATAAACTATAATATATCTTTATATACAATGTATGATGGTATATTTTCAGGAACAATTGAAGTTCTGTTATGAGTGTGTTTCAGCGTATCTGGAGATTTACAACACGTACTCTAACTTTGCATCTTGAGTTTACTGCAACTTTACTTGTTAACTTAATGTTGACAACGTGTTAATTGAAACATAATTGTAAACTTATTGTTTTCATCATGTTTTTCAATTTACTGGCAAACTTAAAACCACAACTTGTTAATTTACATGATCTCTATATATATATTGTTGTGAAGTATACGGATATAGCTATATACTGAAGTGAAGTATACGGATATATCTATACATTTTAATGTGAAGTATACGGATATATCTACAGTTGTTTACGACGATGAGTTTCTTGATACGAACAAAAGCTCTTGTCAACAGATATGAAATGGTTTATGGTAAATGATTTTTGTGACAACTTAAAACCTATACAAAAAGAATTAGTACATCATACATGATCAATATCATAAAGTGAATTTCATTTAAAACATAATTTTAATACAATACTTTGCTGTATTACTATTTTTCACTATTCCCAGTTGTTTTATATACATTTTTAAGTAAGTAACAAAAACATTTAACAGAAATACTTTAAACAAGGAAAGATGACGTGATTATGTTATAAAATATTTTCTTTTTTGTGAATGATTTATCAAATTATCATAGTTTAACGGTTAAGGGAAGAAAACTACAATTTAAGAAATGAAAAGAATATTACACTATAACTATTTAGATATAATAAGAAATGTTTCATCCGATAAAGAGAATTTTGAAATGTCATTATATGATTCAAGACATAGTAAGTAATGTTTTTTGGGGTTTTTTTTGTAGTGTTTTTGGGGGGTTTTGGTTGTATGTTTGTTTTTGTTTCGTCTTTTGTCTTTTTTTAACATTGTTGCTTACATCATAAACGACATCTTGAATACTTTCCACAAAGAAAATATCATTTAAATATTGATATATATGTATGTCTTTATATAGGTTTACATGTCGAAAGGTAAAAATTCGCAATACATTAGAATACCTTTAAATTACATTAGAATACCTTTTATCATAAAAGCCTTTATACGGTGATTCGCACTGTATTGCTGCTTTGGTATGCACAGTAGTTATCCGTTCCTTGCGTTGCGAAAGTGTAGGCAACTTGTACTGGTAAACTGCTTGTTAGCCTGCCAATGATCAAATTCTTTGCATCGTAGAACAAAAGAAAGCAATAGAAAAAACACCTCTTCCGGGAGGCAGCAGCATCTTTTGGAGTCACACCCTTCGTTGTTAGATAGGTAAGTAGGTCACCCGTCTGATGTGACCTATGTATTCCGAGGGACGTGCACGTCGCAGAGGGATGTCGTCGGACTAATGCATGTTATTTGTTGTTGTTGTTTTACTCGGGAGATTTATCAGCGTCCATGCCAGTCCAGTGTAGAAGTCACATCGGGAAGCGTTTTCATGCTGAACTTCCGTTCGTTGGTGGTGGTTGGCAGTACTTCAAAGCCATCAAGTTTTCTTGACGCCAGCAACAAAAACGTCTCTTGTTAGCGCCACCATCCCGAGTTAGTCATGACAGGTAAACCAATCGTCTCTGGTACTTGAGGTGACTTGACCTAGACCTACCGTGTGCCTTATCCACGACGTGCACGCCTCGGGATAGAGATGGAAAATATGCATGTTACTATATAGCATAAACGTAATGATATCGAATGTTATTTCACATCTTAAAAAATGCAACCAATGAATTTTCAGCGTTTGCAACACATGATGTTTAAACAGGAATCATTATTGGACAAAATCCTGGCAATTAAGCCTCGTTTCATTACCGAAGTCCAAAAAATCATATCAAATGCGTATTGTTCTCCATAAAGCCTAGTTTTCATTTTCATAGTAAATAAAAAATATATAACTAATCCATAATATAATCCATTTAACATTGTGTTTATTTTCAGAATGCAAAAATCCATATCAAATATTTATTGTACTTGAATTTTCTGATTGATTTACTGATTAATGTAAAAATGCCAAAATCATTTGTGGCATAAAAAGAGTTTATTCTGCAATGTTTAGTACAATACTGATTCTATTGGACTTGAATATAGTCTAGCACCTCGTCCGTGACCGAGTGGTAAAGGTCGATCACCTCAAACCACTCGCTGTAGGTTCGAGCGGTGCAAGCGTCATTGGACTCTTTTATGTGATAAAGCCATCCAGCTAGCTTAAGGCACGTCGATGGTTCTATTCAGGTACTCGCTTTTGGCTGAAATAATGCATTTATGGGCACATGGGGTCTTTCTCCGCCAGTAAAGCTGGAAAATTTGCCATATGACCTATACAGTGTTGGTGCGACGTACCCCATCCCCTTCAAAGATCATACAATAAAGGTTTGACAGCTGTGTACTCATCCAATGTTTACTTTAGCTTTGTTCTCAATAACGTATAATAACCTTATAGCATTGCATACAGCTATTGTTATCGTTTACATATATCTATATCCCGTACTGGTATTTATATTGCAAACATGTTATTAAATCACATCACAAACGTGTATTGTTATCGCAAACATGTAGTTATATCGCATGTTTGTATTTTCTAATATAGCTTACATGTTTTTATTGCGTTTATGTTTAAATGTTTAATGTTAATGTTCATATACATGTAGTTTTTTATATCGCATACATGCTTTTATACAGTATATATGTTTTTGTTTTTTTTTATTTCATACATATTTTCTTATCTCATACACGTATTTAAATTGCATTTTAATGACAGGGTGTGTGAAAAACTTGATTTCAGTGATGAATATATCTTCATCGGACTTTCAGCTTACTTACTGAATGCAATATCAGGTCAATAGATTTACTTAATGATTGATTTATCCAATATTTATTTGTAACCGACTCATTTCTTTTTATGAATGCTTATCAATGAGCACTTACCATAATAATTAAAAAAGAAGCAATGCTTGGAAAACGTCTATATCATATTTATTATAAACAGGCAATGAATCAAAACAAGCCAAGACTATGTATTGTAATGTTCATAAATATATTAAAAGCATATATATCTATAAAAAAAAAAACAATATCTGATATGAATAAATGTTTAAATCATTGAAGTTATTGAAGATTTTTAAGGTACGACTGTGACAAAAATAAACCTTTCATACCTTTACAGTATACCATTAGTTTAACACCTTCTTAATATTTTTGTATATCTTTTCAACATTAAAATTATTATTGTTTTGATCATTATACTTGTTGAAGCATACATTGTCTCTGTAACTTGAAATGTGTGAATGCCAAATGTAAACAGAATAAACTTTTCCGGAACAAAATATCATGTTGCTATTATAAATAGGGTTTTAATTGTTCAGCTATTATTTCACGCATGCGCCAGTCGCTCTTAATGAAATATACAAATATAAGATTTTTTTTCAAAACTAAAATATAGGTTTTTATACACTTTAAACAAGCTATTTGTAATTAAGCACTGGTTTGTCAAGTATAAAACCTGCCAAGTACATTCAGTGTATGAAACATAATACTAGATATAATCGTTCAAACAATGAGATACGGTGATATTGTTTCCCTTTTGCACATATAACCCTCACACTTGAACGGATCTTGAAACTTCCTGCTTTTAAAAATATATTTTTCGATCAGTCAAACAAGTCTTATGTTTGCATTGAACAATTAATTTATTTCTAGTGGAGTTGTTTTAAGGAAAAATGATTTAATTCCTTTATTTGGAACAATGAAGCGGAGTTTAAATTTGGTACGTTAAACATTTAATAGCAACATAAATTTCAAAATCTTTTCAACTGTAAGGTTGCATAAAATTTCACTTCTTTTAATATTCCTATATGAATTTAATACATACTATAATGACATGGAGCCGACGGTGCCCATGATGTTGTTATCGTTACTTTCCCATTTTTTAGTAATGGTCTCAAGTGAGCTTTTCTAATGGCATTGTGTCTGTCGTTCGTAAATTATTTCTCACCTGCTGCGAAATCTCAAAATAACAAGGGTTAACCCTTGGAGATCTTTTTGGTAATTTAAATTTGTAAATAGGGTTAAAATCGTACGCACTTTTTTATTTCTTTGATTAAGTATAATATATTTTGTTCCGTTTACATGCCGTGTTACGCGTACTCGTACTTACTCTCTTTTCCCATAATACAGTATATGAAATATCCGCTGCTAACCAGATGTCGTTACAGGTTTTAGCGATACAAATAGCTCATTCGACTAAATATTTTTCATCATTTGCTAAATTAGTTTAAGAAGAAGACATAACATGGAGGGAAAACAAGGAAAGGTTTTCCATGTTTGGATTAAAGAAAGAATTTCAAATCAAAGTAACTTGATTCTGAGCGCAAGCTATTAGAATTTCATGTTTGAATAAATTTGTTACGATACCATTAATGTTTAGTTATTTCTACATCAATTCCATGTTTTATTTGTGAAAATATTCCTAACATAACGATTTTGTTAGAAAGTAAACACATGTACCACCAAAATAAAGATATTGCCGCTAATGTCACGTGACAAATACACTGTTGATAACTACGCTGTTGTTTATACGGTACCGCGTTTATAATGAAGCAATGTTAATAAAATATCAAGTTTTATGTTACATTTAAGATATTAATTTATGCATAAAAGGATTAAACTATTATTTTATGGGAGCAGATGCACAACTTATTTATTGTTGTCAGAGCGTCCTTAAAATTATAAGAGTCGTCACTATTTATGTTAGAATAAGATACTCTGTAAAAATAATTAAATTGTCTCCACTCTAAAACTATTTTTGTTAAAAAAAAGATTTTGTTCATCTTTCAAATAAATATAGGACATGGGAGCTATTGATATAGAACAAATTTGTCACGATTATGATAAAAATCGGGAAATGTTATGAGCAGACATATGAGGTTTGTATGTTTTTTTGAAGAGGAACATACGGATTCCTACTACGAGCAAAAACATTTCTAAGGAATTTGACACAGAAAGTCTATTAAAGGAAACAGGCTGATTAACTTTTAAACGATACTTTCAATTCATATTTTCTATCTGAATAATTAAGCGAACACGGCGCCTCGACAATGTATGTGCGATATTTGTCGATAACAACATCACATGTAAATTTCTTATCACCGCACAACCATAATTCTTGATAGATTATTCCAAACAGCTTTATTGAAATGTTTATAGAAACAAAACACACGTAGGTATGAAAATTGCTTTAAAATGAACGTAGTAGCCTTAGGAAGAAATACCCGAAAATTTATTTCGAGAAACAGATGTCTGCTTCATTTTTTGCAAAAGACTTTCATAATGCTGGTATACTTTAAAGATTAAGTCCATATCTTTCACTTTTATGCCGTCTAAGAAATAATTTTCTTTTATAAAATACATGCATGACGAAGTGCGATTCGGAGAATCAGGGCGTTTATTTTGCAATGTTACATAAACAAAACGCAGCGCCACTATATTCTTTGTTTCTTGTTATATCTTAAGATTTAAGGGTTTTCCAACATAATTAACTGTTTTTAACAATAATAAGCAAAAAATAATTCCACACATATAAAAGCTGTTGCTTTGTAAACCGTACTAAGAAAATCGGTAAGAAATCATGGCGCCTCCTCAGTTCCTTTTCGATAAATTCTTGAGTTTTTGGTATAGAACTAAAATTAAGATTTAAACCTTCAAGTATATTTAGATAGAAAATCAGAAGATAATTCCTAAAATAAAATATCACAACTCAAAACTTAAAAAGTTGGTCTGTCTTGTGTAAATTAGGAGCTTACTGGTAAGCCTGAAAAGCGTACCGATGAATCTTGGGACCGTACAACTTTTAAATTCTTATCACATTTTAAACAATTTTCATAAATGTATTATAGAAAGCAATTTAAGATTATTGTCTTTAAAATAAATCAAGTATATTTATAATTATAAATTGAAAAAGAAATACACGAAATTACAATCTAAAAATAACTTTTCTTTTCCATTTGAACCGTATCAGCATGGAAAATTGTATGTCTGATTTTGGAAAGGAATCACGGTTTTAATTTAAATACAAATGTACCTATCTATAAATGCTATTTCTTTATTTAAAACTACTTCTTATAAATTTTAAGTTGACACAAAGAAATTAAGTAAGGAAGGAAGAGGACTGCTAATCAATTATTAATTGTGTCAACATTTCCGAGGTGTATATTGGCAAGCGTTCCGATGTTGGCCTTGTGTTATAGTTTACACATTTATGTTGAATATAGTTTCTATACCGGGACAAAAGCGTTTCTGGAACATCTTTTAAACAACATACAGTATCCATACTGACTGTATGCTTTGATAACAGTCTTTTATTATAAAACACGGATAAATGGAACATGTACACAGGTTCTATGGGCGCTCGGAGTAACGAGTTTTATCTTTCTAAAAACTGTTACTAAAGAATGACAAAATAAGCAAGAAATTACCATTTGAATTAAAAATAAAACTTTCATAGCATAATGCACGTTTGGAAAACAAAACTTTTCCTAGGCAAGGAGTTGCTTATTTCAAAACGCAGCATGTGACTAATATATATAGATAACAATACACAGTGATGACAATATAAATTTTAATGAAATAGAGTGTGTGTTTATCCATTAATAAACATGTTTATACAAACAATATTAGATGACTAAAGTTTCTCCACATTATTTTCAAAAAAAATCAAAAATATTTAAATATTATTCCTGGCGATTTATTTAAATGTAGCAAGAAATATAATTAAAGAACAATTAACACTAATAGATTTTTATAATTTTTTAAGCCACGAAAAAAGATTTGACAACATTCACTATGATTTCAACAATGATAATTCTATTTACGCACGGTACGAGATTGGACCGAACAATATCGATTTTAACAAACGTGGCTAACTTTCTTATAAGCCGACGGACTGGCACTTTTTGGGCCTTTAATTTCTTAAAATTATATTGTTGAACAAATGTTTAGCTTTAATTTGCTGAAGTTTCATATTTACACCTAAATTCACGCTTCACCACAGAAAGGTATACGTTTTGTTTTGACGTAGAAGCGAGATTTTGACCCAGACATAATCTAGCTTTGACTAGAATAAAGGCTAATAAAGTTGATTATACATATCAATCCTGCAACACTAAAGATATTGCAATTAACGATTTCATATGCATATAATGTTTATCTTCTATAGGTGCATTTACAACGGAACCAGATGAAGCGTCACCGGATAAATGTCACCAGATAAAAGAGTCCTTAGGAAATTCTTTTGGACATGTACATTTTATATAACATCAAAAATCTTTTAGTTATTTAAAATCATATACTTGACATACCTTTCATTCTTTCTTTTAATTTCTTTCATTTAGAATCTATTCATCTTTTCCTTTCAAAGAAGGAATTTATAAAATATTTTTGATTGCTGTTATATTGATATATTTTAATCACTTAATGTTTTATCCCACATATATGTATTTTCCTTTATTCAAATTGTAGTTTTGTATTTCTATGTTTAGTTAAACTATTTGTTATCATTAAATTAATAACAGTAATGTTTGTACTGAAAGAAGATCCAATTGTAGTTTTCAAGTTTATGATATACAACGTTTTTGTGATCCGTGGTAAAAATGATAAACTTATATCAAAACTCTAGAAATTTTACACATTTTAGTAAGATAAATTGTGCACCCTGAACAAGAGTATATTTTGAATTTACAGACCTTCCGTTACTTTACAATCGTTTATTTCAAATTCACAATTAGCATAATACAATGATAAAACATAAAGTTCAAAGGCATAAAAAATGCAACTTAAGTGAGACAGGTGTTAAGTGTAAGCCTCTCAACCCAGTAACCGTGTGTTTAAATCATACTGGGTTCACGATAACAGTTCCTCATAATTCTAAAGTACTGTTTAGGTCTATGAAGCGAAATTGAGTGTAGTTCAAATATGTTACAAGATTCGTAACAACTTGATACTTCCAATAAAGTTTAATCTGAAATTAAAACTGTTTTCATGAGAAATAGTTGATATTTCTTCTACCATATTTTTATTATTGAATGTTTTGTGTATGAAAGAGTGATCAAATCAACTGAACCTATTTATTTTGTGGTACAAAACAAGACGTCTTCCAGTACAAACAAAACTGTTATTAATTAAATGATTGGATATAGTTAAACCTAACTTAGAAATACAAGTATATGTATACATACATTAATTAAATGATATATTTTAGATATTGTTCATGTGGTGTATATGGTTAAATGTTAGCATCAACCAGGTAGAAGGAGGTAACGAAATTTCCATCAGTCTTAATAACAGATAGTAATGCTTTATTTATCTTTATAAATTGCAATTTTTGAATTCAATTCAAAACTTTATTATCTGGGTCGTAGTTTACAATCTGTAAAACATGTTGACAAATACACAATGGAAGACGTAACAAACAATATATAATCGTTACAAAAAACTTCTTAAAAAACAAATGATCTAAATATGGAGGGGATGTGATTGAATTATATATTTGTATTTGAAGCGTATATTTCAAATAATTAAAAAAATCAAATTTAAAAAAGAAACATGGCAAAAAGTTGGTAGTGGTAATAAAATAAAATTATTTTTTTCTTCCGTTACAGAGATTGATGAAACATGTAAAGTAGATTGTGCATGCTGTATAGATAAAAAATGTGGGATAGGGCAATGGAGTTCTACAGACTGTACTCTAGGCTGTATTGATGGTTATAGGGGTGGTCGCTGTTACCTAAAATGTAGACACAATTGTACAAAATGCGCTGATCATGTTGATACGTGTACTGCGTGTTATGATGGCTATTATCTCGGCCCTGCCAAAGACTGCACATCAAGGTGTTTACCGGGATGTAAAACGTGTACGTCAGGAAACACATGTACATCATGCAAGGAGGGATATAATAACGACAATGGTCGAAATGATTGTAGTAATCGTTACTGTCCTGAACATTGTTATTGCGATAATGGTAAGTGTTTGTCATGTAAGGACGGATATCACGATATCAGTAATTTATGTGATAGTTTATGTCCAGTTAACTGTGTCACGTGTTTGTCGAATACTAAGTGTGGCTCGTGTAAGGATGGCTATTATAACGGTCACCAGTACGACAACAATAACCTCCCTTTGTTGAACAACTGTAAATACAAATGTCGAGATAACTGTTCACGATGTACGTCTTATAATAGTTGCTCGCTTTGTAAAAGTGGTCTTTATGGTGCGAACTGTGACAACAATTGTTCAGTTGGTTGTATGTCAAACGCTTGCAATATCCTGACAGGATACTGTACATGTTTATCTAATTTTGCTGGGGAAAGATGTGACCAATGCAAAAACAGAAAATATGGAAATATGTGCGATCAAGAGTGTCCGGCAGGGTGTAAAGGTCACGTGTGTAAAAAAGATTCCGGAGATTGTACAGACGGGTGCATTGAAGACACAATCGTTGGTGGTAAATGTGACGTTTGTTTAACAGGCTGGTATGGGGAATACTGTAACATATCTTGTTCTGTTGGCTGTAAAAATCAGCAATGTGAGAAAAGTAATGGTGAATGTTCAAAAGGTTGTCTCGATAATTTTGCAGGAGGACAATGCAAGCAATGCATGCAAGGCAAATATGGTGATTCATGCAACAAAGAATGTCCAAATAATTGTGACGATAAAGGCTGCTTAACAGAATCCGGTAATTGTATTAATTGCAATGACAACTTCAATGGAGAGAAATGTGATAGATGCCGTCTTGGTTTTTATGGTTCACTTTGCTCTGAGAGATGCCCGACTAAATGCTTGAACAATGTATGTGAAAGAGATAACGGCACGTGCTCTGATGGCTGTGTAGACAATTATTCTGGTGACAGATGTTGTATTAATAACAACAACTGTATCACATGTTTGTTAGATACTAGGTGTAAAGAATGTAAGAAAGGATACTTCAATGACCAATGTGATAAACGATGTCCTAAGAACTGTTTAAAGTCCTGTCATATCGAATCTGGTTTCTGTGACGGTTGCAAAGAAAACTTTTATGGTGATAGTTGCAACATTTCATGTGCCTTTACCTGCAAGATTCAAACAACAACAAGTGGAAGTATATGTCAGCAAAGTAATGGAAAGTGTCTATATGGCTGTGTTGATAGTTTCCATGGTTTACAATGTTCTGAGAACTGTTCCGTTTATTGCAGCGATACTCTTTGTGATCAAGACGACGGCAAATGTACAAAAGGTTGCAAAACAAGAGTAAAGGATGACACCATTTGCTCCTTGGATTCAGGTAAGATACGATTACCCTTTAAAAAAGCAGTTGTTTAAATTATTCAGACAGGTATAAAAATTTATTAATCTACAGTTATGGATAGAAATTAATGTAATTTTTCAACGGGTTATCATCAAACAATTTGGAGCATAAGTTTAATGATACACATTATAACAATTTTAATAAGTAATAAAACAGTTGAGTGATGTTTATTTTTTCCAAATCAAAGAACACAATGTGCACATTTTGGTTGTGTATTTAGAATTTGTAGTTTCATTTTGTTATCATATTTATTCATTAAAGGGATACTTAGGCAAATGAATGACAAAAATATCAAATAAATCTCATTTTCTCAAATTATGCTAAAATGAATTTTCTGTATAAATACGATATATTTTGGGCTTGGAGCATAATTATATTTGTATATGTTGTGCAGACAGAGTCACCTAGTAGTTTTATAACAAGTAATGTAAATAGTAAAACACTGGAAATTACAATAACAGATATTATGATATTGCTAGATCAAAATAAGTTTTCATTTGACAGGTACTTTAGCGTTTTCATAGTTCTCTATAAAAACTACATGTATTCTGTAATCTAAATGCTCTAACCTGACCAACGTGGGTCAAGTTGGGAAAGCACCATTTTCTTTGTTATAAAAAAACTTTTGTTCTTGTGACTGTTTAATGTATTCATTTCGAATACATTAATAGAAATACTGCAAGAAAAAATCAAATAGAAGAAATTTTGCCCGTGTCTCCATTTAAACGACGTTTAAATCAGACTTCTAACATCGCATACCTCTGTTCTAAGAATCACAACAGGGTGAAGATAAAGGTAATCAGGACAGTTTAATTGGACCAATAGTTGGGGGTATTGTTGGAATTCTGGTAGCAACAACAGTAATAGTGGGTGTAATTATTTTCTGCAGACGAAGGTATTTGTTTAACATTTTTTTTTACATTTTTAACTATCGATAACATTTTATAACTGTTTTTCATTTGAAAGATAATAGACACGTGTATAATTATGTAACTCAATGACTGCTTGTCCAATTGTCAGTGTGAATACTTTTCTTGTCACGTTCTTAATTTTACAAACTTGTTATTGTATTGTCAATAATTTGTACTTTGTAAATCTATAATAAAAAGAAACCTGTTGCATTTCAAGATTCTATTTTATTTGCAATAGGCAAGGTAACAAAGGTCAAGGACAACGTTCTGATCTTGAAAATACTCAATCTATCAAGGAAGACGAAAAGAAGCATACATATGGAAACATTTCTGGTAACAATTGTATTGCGTTACTTCAGTAACTTGACCTTGTATTCCTCAGACGCCATTTTAGGCGTTAATATATGTAGCGAAACATGGAAATTACAAATTTGGTAATGTGGATGTCTGAAAATCGTATTAGAATATTAAAAAAACATGCGGCAACAATAAGATGTATTCAATATTAAACACGTTCTGTGTTTTCTTAGCGGACGTATTCTTAATATAATAACATTCTTAAGATAATACAAATTCATACATTTCAATGATTTATTTATAATTGGGTCCTTAAAATAAAATCTATGAATTTACAAATCAACATTCAGTGTGGCAGAAGAACATATGCAATATGTTCTATCTTTATCTAGTCCATTTAAAGGTCTGTGAATAAGGTTGGTTTAATATAAAGGCTAACTTGCTTGCCTATTTAGTTCGAAAAATTTATTTAGTATAGTCGTTTAGTAAATTTAGTATAAAAATTACTCGTATTTTTGTCGAACATAAGTGTACTGTTCTAGAGCGGCCATCATCAAAGGAAGATAAAGAAAGAAAGAGCGCATTAAGCATACCACCAACTACTGCAGTAAATACACAGCCTTCAGGGAACAAACCAAAATCACCACCCCCTGTAGCATCTTCGTCAGTGGATATTGATGAGGTAGAAGTAGATGAAGTTAAATATGAAAACAAGACTGATGATACCTACTATAACATTAAAGAGAGTCCATACAGAATCAAAGTGGACAACCTACTCAAGTATGTTACATCTGGAAAAGTGGACTTCGAGGCTGAATTCAAGGTTTGTATATACGCTAAAAATGTATTTGCTTATAGAAGAATTAATTTATCAAATGATTAAGCATGTAGGTACCCAGATTTCATATGTGCAGGAAAATTTTTAAAAATTGAAGCACTATAGAATACGCGTATCGCTTCAGTATGGCCTCTGCTTTACATTACATGTACATGTACTTATTTAGTGGTGGAAATATTTATATAGAGCTAGTTTACTACGTTGATTTAACAATAAAGTAGTGTATGGAAACATTTTGTGTCGATTAATAAACTAAATGTTTAAGAGAAAATAAAAAATGGAACGCTTCAAAACTTTAACCACTAATGAGTATTTGTTCATACATAAAAGCAAAATTGTAGGGAGTAATAATGTAATGTAAGTCCTTTAGTTTTTTCATGCTCATCACTATGCAGTGAATTATGATATATCTTTCTTATTTTAAACTATTCTTCTTAAACACACACAAACTATAAACGTTTTTACAGTGTCGTTTTCAAATACAATATTACTCGACTTCCTTATTCTTTTAAACGTATAAATTCTTTCTTTTTTCTCACGACGTTTTTTGTTTTATCTTTTCATAATGTGTGACCACAGTGACTTTGAATAATAAAATCTTTAAACTTTAAACTTCCTAGTACGATCGTTGTATATCGGGACAAATAAATTACCACTTGACACGCGATTTTATCTGAGAGAAATGTCTTATTTTACTTTGATTATGCTAATTGTAATGACACGCAATTTTGCATACTAGGGCTCTTGAAAATTACATCTGTACATCATTTTTTTTATTTTAAATTGAAATGAGTATGTATATAATTAATTTCAATAAAAGTTTGAATATTGATATAGTAATTGTAGTGATCATCTCGTGATGTCTTATTACTTTAATTATCAACGGTTATAAATCTACATGAATTAAAATATTCGATAATTTTGTCAATTTCTGGGTTTTCCAACTCTTTATTATAGAGATCTAACAACAAATAGAAGTTATGGTTTTAATGCCATTGTACATACCTAGTTATTTTATACGTAAGTTTGTACGACAAAGGCACAGCATTTAAGCTCTATAAAGACTGCCGCCTTGGTTCTTTCAGTTTGTATTATTCACCAGCTTACTTGTTGGTTTTACAGGTCAATATTAATATACTTTTAACGTATGTTGTATGATATTATGTTCTTATTACTTAGAAACTCAACAAAGATTTAGATTTGACAAAGTACTGCAGCGTCGCTAAAGATCCTCAAAATTTGGCATTGAACCGGTATAACGGAATTTATCCTTGTAAGTAAATGAACCATATGTTTATACGCTTATATGCTAAATTGCTTATATTATAAAAATGCACTTTAAAGCTTCAGTAAGTGCTGCAGGTGTAAGCACGTAGAATATAATTGCGTGATGAAGCAATAAATGTCCACATTTTATGTAAGGTTCGGAGAAAAAAACTTTGAAGATAAATGTGCAGAAAATTGACAATGATTTTTTAATAGCCTACATGTTTATATATTTTGAGAAAACAATATTTTACTGTTATTTTGTTTCTTATATAGTTTCGCAGAATGAAACACCAAAATTTTTATTAATACATCATATTTTATTTCATAAATGCAAATGTATAATATGAAGGTAAAACATCGATAACTTAAGTGAGTATTACAGTATTTCTAGATGTCGGCAACAAATCTCTTTCTGGTACAAGCAATATACATTTGTATTACATCCTGGTCACATTAATTAAGTTTGTATTTTGAACTTAGATGACCATTCCAGAGTGACGATACAAGACCTTCCAGATTTCTTTATAAATGCGTGTTACATAGATGTGAGTACATTATTCTTTTATATTTTATTTCAAACATACTATTTATTACGCGGCTGCGAGACTATTAGGGTCATACTGTAACATTCCAGAGTAAAAGGAAGTTGAAAACAGCATCCCCCCTGAATATTAATTTCATTATTTTTCATCTTTGCTTACTTCCTTAATTCTGTTATATAATAAATAAAAGATATATCATGTACCTATTTATTGCAAAATAAATGTTAAGCAAGAAATTATAAATCAAGAGTTATAGCCCTTTAGTATTATATATCTGGAATGGCATGTGATGTGATGTGTTATATATCTATATATTTCAGGGCTACTGCAAGGAGAACGAATATATTGCTTCATTAGGTAATATAGTATAACTTGTGTATTTGTATAAATATCAATAATTTACTGTAACAGTTATTTATTTAAGCGGTTCGTGTCAGGTTGAAGAAAGAACATATTTTATCATGACTTCGCGAGTCTGTAAAAGTCTATAAATAGTTCTCAATTAACAAAATACCATTGTTCGTTACAAAACGGACAAAATAGGCCATCCTTATGCGATAAGTGTTTGACATGCAAAGAATTAGTGGGGTAAAATAAACTATAACATGAATAAAAAACCTGTTCTGATGTAAATTTGCCGGGTTTTTTTTCTTTTTGGTTTTGTAATTATATTAAATTACGGTCACTATTCGAGCAATACTTTTGATTTTGGTTTTTGTTTGTAATATAATATCTGTTTCTGATATACTATATTTTCGTATATATCCAAAATGAAACAATCGTAAGGAAAAGAAACCCACCGCGTGATGTAAAATATAAAAACTGGTCATTTCGAAAATGAGGTAATTATAAATTATAATATTGTAGTCTTGGTTTCCTCCGCATCAACACCGAAGTTCCATCGCATTCCCAATTTAACTTAGATGGTACAATGTATAATATCATTAAAGTAGCTCGAGGGCACTTAAAACATAAAACTTGAATTGTTTACACAGATCAAGTGAAGCACTGAAATGAAACTGAACACTTAATGAAAAAATATGTAATACTCTATCGGTATACTCAGAATTAAATTGAAAATCAATGTGCAATATTCATATAATTTGAATGAATGCGGCATTGTGTCTTTTTTCTTTTTGTTGGGGGGGGGGTCACTTTGTTCAACAAAAATGATTGTTCTGTAAAAACCTGGCGAAGGAATCTTACAATTTGCACACGAGTTGTTGGTTAAGAACTTCATCAAATGGTACACACATATTGGAATAATATTTACAGTCTCGTCATGTTAAAAGAAACCTCATTGAAGTCTCTTTAAGTTATTATATGCCGTGAGACAAAAAGATCATTTAAACGCAATTAAGCATATCAATTTTAGGATAGACTTTCGTTATTGTTTATATTAACTTCTTTTCACAGTTCATTTTCTTTTCAAACTTCCGAGCTGCCTTCAAAATACTGTTTCTACACTTTAATACATGTGCTCACATTGTTTATGTTCATGTTCAGATTCTGATTTTGTTTCAACACATCATGTTTTTCTATGTATAGGGCCAACATCAAAGACCACTGCTAACTTCTCCACGTTCTGGCTGATGGTATGGTACAAGAAAACTGACATTGTCGTCATGTTGACCAATCTTAGAGAAACATCTGTAAGTCATGCAAAAAAAATATGAATAGAAGCATAACATACTTTTCTTTGTGTACATATGATGGATGATGCAGTTGTTACGAATCGTTTACGAATCGTTTAATAAAATCAGGCTTTTTTCCTTGTTTACATCCTGTTTAAACAAGAAAGTATTTTACGTTCAGTTATTATTGCATTTAGGAATTTTGTTTGTTTTTGTCCAGATAATTTTGATTCTTTAAAAAGGAGCATTTACTTGACTTATACATTATCAGACTTTGTTTGAAAAGGCTTGTTTGTCCCAGTCTTTATGCTTCGTTTTAGCGGAAGTAGTAGAACGAAACATTTTATACCTGGGACCAATAACTTTGAGAATGTGTGTGCTTTGAACTTGGATCGGTCAATTCAAAGTTTAAGGGGTTTTTAATATAAAATACTAAAATTGAGCTGCCAACAGATAAGCGCCTGGTCAGATTGTGCCGATGAGAACACTGGTTTGGATCTTTACTGGCCACAAGGGCTAATTACTTTTTGTACCAGCAGGAAACGGGTTAAATATGGAACGTTTTTATCATCAGGGTATGAAATGTGAGCAGTACTGGCCGGAGGAGGATACGGAGATAGAGTACGGGGATATAACAGTAAAATGTCGGAGTGTTGAAGCGTTTGCTGAATATACTGTTAGGACATGCACTATAGTAAAGGTATTGTCCCTAGTTCATGCTGATGATTTGTTCTTTGTCTCATTCCAACAGTGAGAAAAAAAGAAATGAGACTTTTCTTTCTTCAATATTATCGTGATGTATCTTTTTACATAAATTATGTATTAAATTTTTCGGTTACCAGTTGACATAAACGTAGCGTTATCTATTTTCCATATCGTGTTATCTTACCACCAAATAAACCATTAAACATTCTCTTATCACAAAGAATGCTTTTCAATTAGTATAAAGTTTTAAATGTCATCCTTTATCTTCGATACACAAAGTAACTTTAGTGAGTGCTTCTTTACTGAAGAATAAGTTTCTGCTTTCTTCTTTCAGGGAAAACAAGAAAGGCAGATAATTCAACTACACTTCACAGCATGGCCAGATAAAGGTGTTCCTCAGGAGGTGACAAGTCTTGTAGAGTTCAGACAAAGGGTAAATGCAGTTCCAAAGACATTAGGTGGACCAATAATAGTTCATTGCAGGTACTGTATAATGTTTATTTCAGGAAATATAACCAATAAACTTTCAGTATTTGCATCACGTGACGTTCCGATGGAAAACCCAGTCCATAAAATCCGTTCAAAACCCATATAGCCTCATTTTCATTTTCTAAGTTCAAAACATCTATATTGTATTTTTTTTTTTAAAAAAAGTAACCCATTTTAAGTAAAAATTTTTGTGGGAATGTAAAACCCATGTTGTTTTGGGAAATAAAACGTGATTTATATTTTATTTGGGGAGACAATTTTAAATTTTTTTTGGACTGGTACACGGGCTGGTACCCTCCCTTATTAATATGGGTGTTGACGCTGTTTTTCGAAAAAAAATAAGAAATTGAATTCAGAAATTCATAAAAAAAATTTTTCTTTTTTTTCATTAGATTGACCAATGGTTGATATTACAAATGCAATGAAACGAAAAATTAATAAAATTAAAAATCATAAAAAAAGGGTGAAAATTAAAAGGGCAACCAAAAGTATTTTTAATTTTAAAGGGTAAAATTGTTACATGGGGGTTTATTTTAGATGGGCCCCAGTATGGTTCAGGGCAGGTTTTATTGTACATGTTTTTTTAATATTTTTCATATAAAAAGTTTTTTTTTTCAAAAATTAAAAATTTTACCTACACGGGGTTACCCTAAGAGTTTAATTTTAACCCCAGTTTTTTAAAGGTTTATTTGTTTTTTTAATTTTTTCAAAGGGGCTTGGGGGTTAGGGGGGGAACCCCGGGAAACAAAATATCGGTTTCCTTTAACTTTTTTAACAAAAGGAAAAAAAGGAGAAAAGGCTTTTGTAAAAAGGTATTCGATTGTGAAAAAACAAAATTTGAGACATAAAGGGGTAAACTTTTGGTTCAAACCGCGTAAATTTTAAAACCTTACAGGAAAACCCAAAACCCGAGCCAAAACCCCAAAAAAACTTTTTTTAATACGGGGGTTCAAGTTTTTGCCCCCCAAAAGGGCGGGGGGGGCTTTGGCCCGTGTTCCCAAAATTTTTTGTCCGGAGAAATATCTCCTTTAACCAACGGCTAAGATTTAGAAAAATTGTACTATATGAATGAAACTCTATAGAAATACATGTATTTACAACTATACGCAGCTGTGTCGTGTACATAAACCAGGTCTTTTGGTCAAAAGTCAAGGTCACACTTAGAGGTCGTTAAAACGCTCGTCCGATGGTAGAGAAAAGCATTGCAACTCTTTTCAATTTTATATCATTTTACACTATTAGAATAATCATTCTGGAAAAACGGAGAGAGCAAGTGATCTGCAATTTTGCGCACAAGTGATTGGTCTAGACCTACATCAAATGATGCATTTATCTTGAAAAGTTATTTGGAGTATTGTTATATCGGAGTAACTTAAAATATATAAATGTAGCGGATTTGGAGAGATTTTGTTAATTTTTTTGTTCGAAGCTTTAAAAGATAACCATTTGTTTTTTTTACCGGGGTTTTTATTATTTTAATAGAAAAAGGGGCAACCCCAAAAAAAAGGATGCTACCCTGAAATTGAAAAAAAAAAGGGCCGGGGTTTGAATCGAAACACAAAAGGGGCCCCATCTGCATCAAAACAAGTCTATTGATTTTTTTTTTTGGTAAAAAACAAAAGGTTTTTCCGAGTAAATTTAAAATTCCCTCTTTCCCTTTTTGTATTTAAAAAGGGGCAAAAATTTTAAAAAACACTTTCCCCTGTTTAATCCACCAATTTTTTTCCCCCCAAAATTTTCCAATGGACGCTAAATCTTGAAAATATGATTTTTATTTTTTTTCCCCTTTTCTTTGGTTTTTCACAATCAAAAGTAAACCCTCTGGGAAAAAAAATGACCCCAATCAATGGGAAATCCTTAAGTGGGGAAATAAAACTAAAAATTTGGGCTCTTTAAAATTTAAAACATTGAAACATATATGTGCAATTACAATTTTTTCTTTACTTTTTTGAAAACATTTTTCCAACAGAAGGTCTCTAAACTATGATAAAAAACCCAACTGGGAAAAACATAAAAATTTTGGCCCGGGGATACTGGGACAAACCAAAATTAAAATTGAACCAGAAAATTTTTTATAACACAAAATTTTAAAGGTTTTTCCCCAGTTTTAAAACATTTTTTTAATGAAAATTTTTTTTTAAAATGAAAATATAACGAAACCCCTTCTTTTAAAAAGCAAAACCCATTTGAGGCCAATTTTTGGGGTAATTTTTTTCGGGTTTTTACTTCATTAAAAGTTTTCGGGGAATAAATTTTTTGCTTTTTTTAAAACAAAATATAAAAAAACATCCTTTTTTAAAAGTTTTGGGCAAATTTTCCCAAAAAATACCAATTTTTTTAGTTTTTTTGTTTTGTTGTTTCCCATTAAACAAAATAACAAAATAAAAAAAAATGTTGGGCCTTTTTCAAACATGAAAAATTTTCCGGGTTTTGTCTTTCCCCCACGAATTTTAAATTAAAAAGAAACCCCTATTTTCCTTAAAAATATTTTTTGATGCGGTTTTTTAAATTTTTAAAAATTAAAAACACCCGAAATACATTTTTGTCCGGTTTACTTAAGGGGCCGTGTTGTTTTCGTTTAGTAAAAAAATTTTTGGAAAAAAAACAAAAGTGTCGGCATTTTAAAAAAAGTTTGGGGTAAATTTTTTAAAAAACCTCGTTTTCCATATATGGTTTAAAATTTTGAAGTGGGGTTTTAAGTTATTTTTTTTGTTTTTGCAATTTTATCTAAAAACAAATGTCTGTTTAAAATTGAAATTTGGTAAAGGAAAACAAAGTAAAATTTTTCCTCCCAAAAGGGCTCTCGGTCCTTCCTCTTACCAAAAAATGGAAAACTTTTGACCAGCTGAAAAAAAACCAAGGGGGAAATTATTGAAATGAAGCAGCCCAAAAATTAAATTCCCATGAAAATAAAAACAAAAATTAACCTTTTTTATTCAATTTCCCCTTTTGTATAAGGGGAAAAAGGGGCCCCATACCTTACATGGTTTAAAATAATTTTGTTTTCCGAATAATTTAAAAACAAAAATTAAAAAAAAAAATTTCATGCTTATATAACGTTTTTTTAATTTCATCTTCAAAACACAAAAATTTTTGCAATTTCTTTAAAAAATTTTAAAAAATCCCTTTTGGCCGGGAAAAAGTTTAAATTTCCTTTTATTAATAAGAAATTTAAAAAACCCCAAAACTTAAAAAAGATATTAAAAAAAAAAATTTAAAAACGGTTTAAAAACTTTTTTTTTTTATTTTTAATTAAACAAAAAAGTCTTTAACTCCGAAATAATTTTCCCTTTTAAAAACTAAAAAATTTTAATGTTTTTAAAACAAAAAACATCGAGTTTCCCCCAAAAAGTTTGAAAAAGGGGATATTTGCGAAAAAAACAGGAGAAATAAACCAAAGGTTTTGTTGAAAAATTTTGGGCGAATTTTTTTTAAAAAACCCGGAAATGAAAAAAACAAAAATTTATGATTTTAATATAAAATTTTTTAAAGTTATGGCATAAAAAACCTTGGGGGGTAAAAATCCCCCCTTTTTTTATTTTTGCGGAAAAAATTTTCTTTAAAAATTAGGTGCTTGTTTGGGTTTAAAACTTAAACTAAATTCTTTTTAAAGGCAAATTTCAAATTTTTACAACAACCTTTTTTAAAGACTTTGGGCCACTAGAAGTTGACATTGAGCCCGGGGAGGAATGAAATTTTTACAAAAAAAAGAAAGAAACCCAGGAAAAAAAAAAATTTTAATAAAAAAAATAAAAACGAAATTCTAAATTCCCATTTTAAGTTTTTTATTGGTTTTATCAAATTTTAAACAAATTTTAAAAAATTCCTTCTTTGGTAAAAGGCCTTAATTTTTGAACTTAAATTTAAGAAAACCCCTTAAAATTTTTTTAAATTTTTTTTATGAAAATTTTATAAAAAAAAAAGAAATCCAAGGAAATTTTTAAAAATTTTGTTTTTAAAAACCAAAAAAAAAAAAAATTTGCATTTTTAAAAAACAAAAAATTATATTTTTTGCCCGGGGAAGGGAAAATTATTTTTGGTTTCCCTTAAAACTTAAAAAAAACCCTTGTTTTCCCAAAATTAAAAAAAAAAAAAGGTTTTATGGGCCAGCAAAAACCGTGGCGTTTTTTTTCTTAAAAGGGCCAAAGAAAAACCAGAAGGAAAGGGGGCTTTGATTTTTAAATAAACCCGCTTGTCTTTTTTAAAAACGAAATTTGAAATTTTTAAAAAAAAGCCCGTTTGTAGATAAAAAATTTAAAAATAAAAAAATTTTAAAGGGAAAAAAGTTAACCTGACCAAAATTAAATGAAAAACCCAAAATTATCGTTGTTTGATTGATTCTTTTAATTCTCTTTTTAATTTTTTTGGCCCCTGGAAAATGAAAAAATTGGTTTTTTTTTTTATTTTTATTCAAATTAACTTTTCAAAGCAATTTTCCCTTTTTTTTTTCCAAATATGTTTTCCCTTGTTATTTAAAGGGGTTAAAAATTTTAAATAAATGTATGGTATGTTTCCCTTTCTTTAATTGAAGTTTTTTTAAAAGAAATGGGTTTGGGGTTAAAACAAGATCAGGAGTTGATGGGGTTTTCCCCCTTAGGGACTATCGCCGAAAAAAAATAAAAAAATGAAATCCCCGAAAATTTTTTAGGGCCCAAATGCAAAAAGGAAAAATTGAAAAAATACAAAGGGCCCGAAAAAAATTTCGCTTCTTTTTTTGCCCTTCCCCTTTCCCTCTTGTTTTAAACCTTTATTTTTGGTTTAATTTTTCCTTTCCCCTTAATTTCCCCCTTTTCACCATCTAAAATTTCCCCCCCAATTCATAGCCCGGGATACCCCTTAAGGGAAAAACCACATCGGTTAAAAAAGAAAATTTTCCCCCTTTAAATTCGTTTACCGTTTAACAAAAAGAGTAAAAATTTAAAAAAATTTTTGTTAAGAGATGCCTTTTTTATAAAAAATTAACCGAAAAAAAATTCACCACTTTTTGCCCCTTCAAATTTTTTGGAAATTTTTTGAATTGTTTCGAAATGGAAAACCATTTATCGTTGTAAAAAAATTTAAATTTCCCATTTGATTAAAAAAGCCTTCAGAATTAAAAATTTTTTTAAATTTGCGCACAACCCCCACCCCCTGAAACGGGTAGAGGACTTTTCCCCAGGCTTTTGGTAAACCCAAACCCAGAAACCGTTTTGGGGTTGTCGCCGTTTTTGGGAAGGGATCCCCCCAATTTACTCCCAAAGAAAAAAGGTAAATTTTCCATTTTAAAAAAGGGGGTAAAAAACCCCCGGTTAAAAATTGAAAGGGTTTTTTTTCTTAATTTGTACAAAATAAAATTTTGTCCCTTTTTCCATGTACATGTTTAATTTTTAAGTTTTCATTTTTCCGGGGGTGTTTCACGGGGGTTTAAATTATGACAAAAATAAAATATTTTTTTTAACATTTTTAAACTCATTCTCCCGCCCTTTAATGGGTTATTTTTAATTGGAAACCCCTCCTTTTGTAAAAAATGTTTTAATTTTTACATGTTACTTTTGAAAAAGATCGGGGTTTTTTTAAAAATTTGCTGATTAATTTGCCCTTTAAAAATTTTGGGGAAAAAAACGTTTTCTCTTTTACAAATTCAAAAAATAAAAAAAGTAAAATAATGTTATTTCGTAAAAAATTTATTAAAAAATTATATTAATGTTTTATAAAAGGGGTTTTTAATTTTTTGTTTGTGGTTAAAAATAAAACCCCAAAAGAAAAAGGGTTCAAAAATTTATTTTTTTTTTAAGTTTTTAATAAATTTTTTAAGGTTTTTGGAAGGGTATAAAAAGGCCCTTTTGGTGTTTTTTTTTAAAAAAATGTTTTTTTGGCTTAAATTGGGGGTAACCGGAGTTTTAAACGTAAAATTTTTAAAAAGTTTAAAAACTCAACAAAGCAGAACCCCTTTTTGAAAAACCCCAAAATTCCTTTACATTATTTAACCCAAAATGTTTTAATTTTTTTTATTTTAATCAATTTTTTTTAAAAAGAGTTTTAAAATTTATATTTATTTTTCAGGATGGGTAAATAATAACGAGAGGAAATTTTTTCTGTTTTTAACAAAGCCTCGAAATATGAAAAAAAGTCATTTTTGGTTATGACAGTTTCTTTTTTAAAAGGGTTATTGATTGTACAGATTGTGTCTTTTAATAATTTCAATTTAAGACAGTTGCTGTTGAAACAAAATAAAGATCAAAATTCACTACTTTTAACATCGATTGGAAACTTTCTCGTGTTGAAATAAAAATAATTCAGGATTAAATATGTACTTAGTTTTCTATTTGGAATTTTCAATGTTTGTGTATGTATTAAAAGCCCTATTTTCCTCAAAATTGCTATCCTCAGAATTGTTTATTGGGCTCGACTATTCGCAGAATAATCGAGCTAACGCAGTCACCCATTTGTCGGCGTCGGCGTCCCTGTGGTTAAGTTTTTGCGTGCGTGCAGCTGGTGTCTCCATAACTACTGAAGGGAATGGATTGAAACTTCACACACTTGTTCTCTGTGATTATCTAACATGATTGATACGAGTCCCATAACTCTGGTTTGCTTTTATACATAATTATGCCCCTTTTTCGACTTAGAAATTCTTGGTTAAGTTTTTGTGGCAAGCTGGCATCTCCATAACTACTGAAGGGAATGGATTGAAACTTCACACACTTGTTTTCTGTGATTATCTAACATGATTGGCACAAGTCCCATAACTCTGATTTGCCTTTTCGCATAATTATGCTCATTTTTCGACTAAGAAATTCTTGGTTAAGTTTTTGCGTGCAAGCTGGTATCACCATAACTACTGAAGGGAATTGCTTGAAACTTCACACACTTGTTCTCTGTGATCATCTAACATGATTGGCCCAAGTCCAATAACTCTGTTTGCTTTTTTACATAATTATGCCCCTTTTTCGACTAAGAAATTCTTGGTTACGTTTTTGCGTGCAAGCTGGTATCCCATAGCTACTGACTTGTTCTTTGTGATTATCTAACATGATTGGCACAAGTCCCTTAACTCTGATTTGCTTTTTACATAATTATGCCCCTTTTTCGACTTAGAAATTCTAGCTTGGTTAAGTTTTTGCGTGGAAGCTGGTATCTCCATAACTACTGAAGGGAATGGATTGAAACTTCACACACTTCTTATCTGTGATTATCTAACATGATTGGCATAAGTCTCATAACTCTGATTTGCTTTTTGCATAATTATGCCCCTTTTTCGACTAAGAAATTCTTGGTTAAGTTTTTGCGTGCAAGCTGGTATCTCCATAACTACTGAGGGGAATGGCTTGAAACTTCACATACTTCTTATCTGTGATTATCTAACATGATTGGCACAGTCAAGTCCAATAACTCTGATTTGCTTTTTTGTATAATTATGCCCCTTTTTCTACTAAGAAATTCTTGGTTAAGCAAATATCTCCATAACTACTGAAGGGTTTGTGCCTTTTTCTAACAATTGTATGCATTTTATAATAATAAAGCAGTAATTAACTCGATAAAACATTTTAATAACAAGCCGTTGTACCTTTTCGGACAATTTTATGTATTCATATAGGTAAGCGTTATTATACTCAATGAAACACACTTGTGACAACTTTTCGAATAGTCGAGCGTTTCTGTCCTCCGACAGTTCTTGTTTTTGGTATCTTGTTACAGTTTTCAAAAACATATTCATTTGCTATATTCACGATCTATCTTTTACATCTTTATTTCTGTTGGCAATTGATATAATTCTAGTGAAGCATTTTTTGTATGGAAGTCAGAATACTACTTTGATAAAAATTTTGCCACCTTTACGAATTATAACTGCATGTTCAGCTGCTTGTAAACCATCAAAAATGCACTTAATCCATTATTAAAACATTATTAAACACTTTTGACATTTTTAAATAATTAAAACAAATGTGGATTCTGGAGACACAATATGCTCTTAATACCGTTTATTATATGTAACGTCACATTTATTGGATAATCGTGAGATCTATAATATCTATATACACCCACATTTACTATTATGACTATGGCCGTGTTAACAAACAGAGCGTAACGGCTGAAAATCGTTTATACCGGGCCATATAGTTTGCAAAAATATAAGTAATTTATAGTTTTACAATAGATTGGTTTATTTCATCTTTGTAGTCATACAGTTATTTCATACTAATTAGTTTTCTCTCTACAGGACCAGAAGAAATCTATGTTTCATTTCCAGTACAAAAACTGGCAGACAGCGAAGAAAGTACCCGACAGCGCCATGGATTTTGTGCAATTTGTTAAAGAAGTGGAAAAATATGTTGCTAATGACCCGGAAGATGATCCCAATATCATTGCACATTGTTTGTAAGAAACAGTTTCTCCGATTCAATAAGCACTTTATTCATTAGTTTTCATCAAAAATATAGCAAAAGATAATGTCTATATTTGTGAATACTTTCTAGTTTAGTTCTGGAATCTTTGTGATAGCGTTGGTGCCTTTTGTCTCGTGACACTTTTTGAAAATAATATATAGGAGACTAACATTGTCAAAGTTGACTTTGATTTTCTAACAAAGAATTAAGTAACCTTGACCAGGTAAAAAAACCTTGTCTCAAACTCAGATTTCATATATTTGACTGGTCAGATACAAGCAAAGGATATGCACAAAAAGATCCGAGACAAATGTCATAGAAATGTTGTATAACCTCCAGGCAATGTAGGCGATTAATGGGAAATATAACTTTTTTAAAACCTTTTTTTGCAAATTGTGTGTTTAACAATCTGTTTTTTTTAATTCTTAAATAATAGTAACAAACCTGGGGTTAAATTGGATCAAACCTAGTATATAGCCTCTGATGGAGGAAGATGACACTTATTTTACAGCAAATAAAAAAATATATTTTTCGGTTAGTAAGTTACTGAAGTGCTATATGGAATAATGTAGACATAATCTAACAAGGTCTATAATTGAGTCTCTAAAAGGGTAGATCTATATATAGATCTTAGAACGCTTTATTCTCCGTATATTTCGTCTTTCCGTTTATCTCGTCTTTCTGTAAATCTCATGCATATACGACTTTCTAATCGAGAGAAGATAAAAAGGAATTTAACATTTGTTTAAGGAATGGTTTTGAGAGAAGTGGATTGTTTTGTGTCGTATACAAACTTCTAGAGAAACTTGAAGCTGAACGACAAGTCAGTGTAGTTAATGTAGTCAGGAAGATCCGTACACACCGACCACAATCAATTACATCAATGGTTAGTATACGACAAAGTCTTGAACGACATGACATAGTGCATCATTGTTAGATTAAAATGCATTTTAGCTAAGTTATTTATCTATATTTTCCATTCTTCTATTATCAATCCAAGTCATATTTTTCTATTTGCCAATCAATTATCCATCTACCGTTTTGTTATCAATATATCGTTTTGTTCCAAATTCAATTATTCATCCACCATTTTGTTCCATATCCACCATTTTGTTCCGTTCATTAATGGAACTTTATGAACAAGGTGGTAGTGGTAACTTTCCGTCTAGAAAATAGATTATAATATATCTATATATACAATGTATGATGGTATACTTTCAGGAACAATTGAAGTTTTGTTACGAGTGTGTTTCAGCGTATCTGGAGATTTACAACACGTACTCCAACTTTGCATCTTGAGATTACTGCAACTTTACTTGTTAACTTAATGTTTACAATGTGTTAATTGAAACATAATATGTAAACTTAATGTTTTCATCTTGTTTTGCAATTTGCTGGCAAACGGAAACCACAACTTGTTAATTTACATGATCTCTCATGTTTCTGCAATTTTTCTAGTTTACATCATGTTTACGCCATTCTTGCATGTTTTCACCATAATATTACTTTTGTTTATTACTATTTCATTTATGTTTACATATCTACTTCAATTTTATTTAATGTTAACATCTCGGTTATACTCTATGAGAACTTTTATTGTGTTTACATCGGGCATCGTCGGTTAAGTATACAGTATCTCTATATATTGATGTGAAGTATACGGATATATCCATATATCAATGTGGAGTATACGGATATATCTATATATTGATGTGGAGTATACGGATATATCTATATATTGATGTGGAGTATACGGATATATCTATATATTGATGTGGAGTATACGGATATAGCTGTATATTGATGTGGAGTATACGGATATCTCTATATATTCATGCGAAGTATACGGATATATCTATATATTGATGTGGAGTATACGGATATAGCTGTATATTGATGTGGAGTATACGGATATCTCTATATATTCATGCGAAGTATACGGATATATCTATATATAAATGTGAAGTATACGGATATATCTACAGGTTGTTTCCGACGATGAATTTCTTGAAGCCAACGAAAGCTCTTCTCAACATATATGAAATGGTTTATAGTAAATGTCTGTTTAAACGACTCAACACCTATAAATGATATTTGTACATCTTACATGATCAATATCATAATGTGTAGCGCATTGAAGACATGATTTTATTATATGCTACTTTGCTGTAGCACTATTTTTCACTATTTGTTATAGTTTTATTTACATTTTTGAAATAAGAAAAACATTTAACAGATATTATATTGTTCAAAGAAAGAAGACATGATTATGTAATCAAAAATTTATTTTTAATGAAAGATTTATCAAATTATCATAGTTTAATGGTTAAGGGGAGATAACTATTATTTAAAAAAAGAAAAGAAACTTATATCTGTATATATACACCATAAACATTGAGATAGAATAACAAATGTTACATCTGTTATAGAGAATGATAGAAATGAGATTTTTAGTAATATTTAGTAATATTGTTGTTGTTCGTAATGTTTATTTTATTTACTTGTTTTATTATTGTTATTTTTTTTAAATCTTTTTTAAAAAATTGTTTTTTTTACAAACATTAAAAGACATTTTTGAAAATTTGGGGTTTTGTAAGGGGAAAAGGGTATTTTTTAATTTCCCCCATCTTGTATGTCTCCCATATAGGTTACATGCCTAAGGTAAAAATTTTACAACCCAAAAAAGAAAAACACATATAAATTCTTTTATGTATGATTAGATAGTAAATCTTTACCTTTTTGTTTGTGTGTATCCGTGACCTTGGGTATTTCTATTATGTTGGTGATCTGATGATTATGAAAAAGCGCGTTTGCAGACAATGTATCTTGCATGCAGTTTATTTATCGATGTAATCTGTAGTCGAAGGTTAGCGCAATAGGTAGAATATGTGAATCGGGCTGCCCATGCTCGATTCCCGGATGGTGCAAGTCTCTTTCATTATGATTTATCATAAAGGCCTTTATGCGGTCATTCGCACATACCTTTGCTTTGGCATGCACAGAAGTTATCAGTTCCTTGCGTTGCTAAAGTGTAGGCAACTAGTAATGGTAAACTGCTTGTCAGTCTGTCCAGGAACGATGTGGTGGTCGATCTGCGCTATGGTAAATTCAGTGTGGCTTACTGCCATGATCTGGAATGAAAACTACCTACACCACCACCACTAAATAGTTTGCTTCATAGCAACTTCTGTAGTTAAGTAATTTAAAATTGTTTGTAGGTTATAACACATCATTTTTTTTCAAATATTTTTTATTAAATTTCTTGTCTGTGTGTCATTTCATTTTCTTTTATAATTTTTATATCTTGTAGTTTTCTTCAATCTTAAAGTAAATTCGCTGTCAAAAATGTCAAACTACCAGGTAATAGTATAAAATGTGGTTTTAAAATGATAAATTATTGACCTAACGTAGGTTTGTCATAAGAACGGTATTTTCTTACTTTTGATTAAGCATTATTTAGCATTGTTTAAGTAATTGTTTTCAATATTCCATTACTAGCAATGATTAACAACACATGCTGTTGCTCATGAAGTAACTATACTAAAATTCCGATGCAATTTAAGTTACACTCAATCAATCAATCAATCTTTATTTAGCAATCGGCATAAATATGCCTTTGGCCATTTACAAGTAAATAATTATAGAATATGGCCAAGACAAAATAACATATAAATGTACAATAATAATTCAAATGCATATGATTAATCAAACACATAACATATAAACATTACAATACAATGAAAATAAATTTACAATTAAGCACTGTTTGTCTGTAAAAATTCATTTAGCTCAATAGCCAATGTTCTTACTTTAAACGCCTCTTTAATATAAGTTGCTAATTTTACTTGAATAGTTTTATTATTGTTATTCATTAATGCAACAAATTTATTAAGTGAAGGCCAAGATGTATAATATTTTGGAAGTAAATCTTTTCTGATATTATTATATTTTGGACAAATCAATAAAAAATGATATTCAGATTCAATCTGTTTCTGATTACAAAATAAACACAATCTTTCATTTCTCTCTATATTATTAAATCTACCAGTTTCAATTGCAAGATTATGCGAAGACAAACGGAATCTAGTTAACTGGATTCTAGAAATATCGTTGACAATATTATTAAGATAAGGTTCAAATTCTAACACATTTTTAAATTTTGCATAATATTCTAATTTGCGCGAGGTATTCAAACTTGAACTCCATTCTTGAATATACTGGTCACGCAATCGTCTTTGTATAATAGAAAAATAATTCAAATTAGGATTAAATATATCAAATATATGTGAAAGACCTAGATTGTCAAGAGTTTGTTTAATTCTAAACACCCAATTATTAACATTTAATTGTGATAGTGTACATTGTTGTATAAAAATGTCACACAAAACAGAATTATTATTATTGTTTTTAAGTTTAATCCAATATTTAAAGGAACGTTCAATACTTATAATAGATAACGGGAATCTCCCGAGTTCTCCTAGTACAGCAGCATTTGTAGTTTGTTTTCTAACACCCAGGATAATTTTACAAAACCTAATATGTAACTTGTCAATCTCTTTATAATTGTATATTCCCCAAAGTTCTGAACCATACAATAAAATGGGAACAATAAGTCTGTCAAATAATACTAGTTTGGTCTTTAAATCAATTCTAATCTTCTTAAAAAGAGATAATAAACTATTCATGGCTTTAAGCGCCTGGTCACATAGGGCCTTAACAGCAAAACGAAGATTTCCTGTTTTAACAAGTTTAATGCCTAAATAACAAAAACTGTCAACTTCTTCAATTTTTTCATTATTAATAAACCATTCAAAATCATGTCTTTGTTTTCTTTTTTCAAATACACATATTTTTGTCTTACTCACATTAATTTTTAATTTCCATCTGACTGAATACATGTATATACTATCTAATTGGGATTGTAAACTGTGTTTGTCCGTTGTAAAAACCGCTATATCATCGGCAAAAAGCAAAAGATATACTGAAAGTTGCTGTAAGTCACTATCTGACAAATTATTAAAATCTAGTGAATCACTAACATCATTAACAAACAGTATAAAAAGCAACGGTGAGAGTGGTTCCCCTTGCTTTAAACCCAGTGACATTTCAAAAAAAATCAGACAATTTAGATGTAGATGATATTTTAACACATGACGTGACTCTCTCATATAGTGATTTAACAATATTTACAAATTTACAACTTACACCAATTTCTACTAACTTTGTCCACAATGAATCACGGGTAATAGTGTCAAAACATTTCTCGTAATCTATAAAAGCACAGTAAAGTTTATTTTTGTTACAAAAAACCTTTTGAATAATACTATGAAGAATAAAAACACAATCTACAGTACTACGTTTATCTCTAAAACCAAATTGAATATCATTTAAAACATTTTCATTTTCACACCATTTATTCAGTCTATTTCTCAAACATAGTGAAAACAATTTAGCCATCGAGTTTATCAAGGTAATTCCCCTATAATTACTGGGGTTCGTAGGATCCCCTTTCTTATATATTGGAACTATAGTGCCTTTCGTCCAAGATTAAGGATAAATTCCACTTTCAAAAATCTTATTAAACAATTTAACAAGAAAGGGTGAAATAAAATGCTTAGCATCGATGAAAAAATCCGGTACCACATTATCTATGCCACTACTCTTATTTCTTGTCAAACTTGAAATAGTTTTCAGAATTTCATTTTCATCAAAAGGTTTATCAAGTTCATGTATATTAATACTTGAACCATTATCAGTGATATGCTCGGACTCACTTTCAGAATTACAAGATAGGTTTGAAAAATGACGCAAAAAATCATCTGCAGATAAGTTATTTTCTGGTGATTTATTTTTCTTGTATTTATTTATGAACTTCCAAAAATTTCTTGGGTTTTTTCTGCTCATTTCATTAATTCTAAATTTTTCTGAATTATTATATTTATATTTACTTATCCTTTTCACCTTACAAAAAGCATTTCTGCTTTCTAAAAATATACGTCTGTTCACTTCATTCTTATCAGCATCAAATATACGTTTTTTGTTATAAAAATCAGCTTTTGCCTTCTTACATTCTTCATTAAACCAAGGAACTTTTCTTACAAAAGTTTTACTACATGGCTTTAAAATGAATGTTTTACCAAAATTTTCAAAACAAATTTCTTGAATTATTTCAGTAAGAGCGTTAATACTTTCATCAGTACTCTTTTCATCATTTACAAATTGATCTACAATATTTTCGAAAACATGTATTTTTTCATTCAAACAATTATTTAATTGTTCATGTTTGTCACTATCCCATACAATTTTGTTAATGTAATTTTTATCAGATGTTGTAGTTTCATAAACATTCATATCACATTTTAGAGCAAAATTAAGAGGACAATGGTCACTATGTTCATTTAAGTCAAGAACATTAAAATAGTCTAACAAATCAAAATTCTTAACATTTGTAATTAAATAATCAACTACACTTGCCCCTGTGGAAATACGGTTAACAGTAAAGCATGTAAAATCTCCATTTTCTAATCTACCGTTAACAATATGTAGGTCATTTTCTTTACATAAGGTTAACAACTTTGTGCCAAATGTATTCACAATTTTATCGTTTGAACACCTAGTAGGTAAGATATCATTATTACTATAGTTCTCAGGCATATATACATATCTATTCAAATTCATATCATCAATAAAATCGTGCTTTTCTCCCACTCTACTATTGGTGTCCCCTGTTAAAAAGACAGTCCCTTTATCAGAATATATCAATATATCATCGTTTAATATTTCGAAGAAATCACATTCATATAGATTAGAATGCACATTTTTATATACCATAGAGTTCTCGGGCGGTATGTAACATACACAAAAATAAATATCATCATTAAATCCTAATTCCTTTTTATCTAGTTTAAACCATACAATGCCCCTATTATCACTTTTAATCAATTCAATTTTACCAAATAACCAAGATTTAAAGTAGACTACAATCCCACCGCTATCCCGTTTAGATCTACGATTATATTTCGGTCTATTACATACAAATTTATCGTAACCATCAATGTCAATATTACTACTTTGAGAACACCAGGTTTCTGTAAATAATAACAAGTCATAATTCTGAATGAAATTCAGAAAATCTTCATCTTGTACTTTTTTAACAATCCCACCATGAACGTTCCACTGCAGAAATTTGAGCAGCCGATTGCTACTGTCCTAATCTGTGTCGCGTGCACGTACCGAGTCCACCGTTATCGTCTCACCGTTAACATACAGTTTATCATAAGAAAGCGTGACCCGTTTTCCCTCACTTCTGGCTTTCTGCATAACGGGAAAAAGTACTTTTCTACGTTCAGCGATTTGTTTGGGGTACTGATCTTTGACTCTAAAATCCGTGTCTTTCAAATTTTCATAGGCCGCTCGCTTTACACGTAATTTATCGGGGAAATAATTGAATTTTACCACTATTGGTCTGGTTTTGTTGCTATTGAAGTTGCCAATTCTATGTGCCCGATCAATTTTAATTGCATCAACATTTTCAATTTTCAAAGAGTTTTCACAGAACATTTGAATTTTGTTTAAACAATCCTCCTCTTTGCGCTGGTCAAAAGTGCTACACTCAGGAATGCCGAAAAACAGTAAATTGTCCCGCATTGACCTGGATTGTAAGTCGAGAACTTCTTCGTTCAACCGGGTATAATCCGTTAAAAGAGATTCACATTCTGTTTTCATTTTCTGGCTATTTTTACGCTCAATCACGAGGTCTTTTTCAATTTCATTGTGCCTTGACCTGATCTCGTCACAGGATTGTGAATCGTATGCGCGACTTTTTTCTATTTCATTTACCATTTTGTCGGTCGCCGACAACTTTGACTCCATTTCTGAGACTCTAAGCTCGATCGTAGCCATTTTAGAATTCATTGAAGATACAGTCTTTTCTATAATATCAAGTTTCTGTAGCTTACTGTCTATATTGTCAAGTTTTCCCATTAACGTATCTAATGTAGACTGCATTTGCGAAATATCTGTACCAATGATAGTATTTGTGGAAGCCTGTTGGCTCTTCGCAGGAGTACAAAACGGTTGGCTTTGGTAACAGGGAAGGCCTATTGGTTGCTGAATATATCCCTGTAACTGATACGCAGGTGTCTGTGGTGTTTGTTGTTGAAACGATTGATTATACATTGGCGATGTATTAGTCTGATTAACAGATTGAAAAGGCGAGGTGGTGAATTGAATAGGGTCATTCATAACTGAGCGCTTCACTGGGAGATTATTCGTTAAGTCCGGAGATGTTTGAGACAAAGCCCGCTTTTTCTTACCTCCCTTCGTCATTTGAACAACAAAGCCATACTCTAATCCCTACAAATATCAAACATTGCACCATATTCCATATCTAAAGTCTTGGCACACGTAAAAAGTACACTTATGAAGCACTTGTATTTATCCTTTAAGTGAATATTATAGCTAATTTTCGATTTTTTCACAACTTTTTATGAGAGCAAAAATTCAAATACACTAGTGTTTTTTGTTTGCAGTACATGTACTTCAAAGTAATCGTAACACGTGTACTTTGGTAAATCGACTGACAATTAATTAGTCTAATAAATTGACAGTTTATAGAAATATTTCAAACAAAAAAATGATAAATGTTCATTTGTAGGCATTTACAAAATTTAATTGGTCAACTGCTCTTGACAAATTCAATCTTGCAAATGATAACTAATTTTGTAAGTCTTAAACTTAACTTTACATAATTTTATTGCTTGATGAACAATATTTTTTTATATTTTACTGTGCTTTGTAATAGAATGTGTTTATTCCCCTCGTTAAATATTTTATAACAACTTTTGGTGAACGGTGATTTGCTGGTTTATCTTCATTCTAAAGGCGCATCATGCCTCAGAAACGAATAATTATTTCAACCCTTCAAAAGAAATGCAAACATGAGTTCTATAAAGTTTAAATAATAAAAAAAAGTTAGATGCTGATCCCATATCAAGAGTATGTTTAATGTGAGGATATTTGTAATAATACTAAGGCAATAGAAATGTATCATTTTTCATACGTAGATAAAATATTTCTTTTTACAGAGTTATAAGTCATTTAGTAATATGTATAATCAGTTATCAGTTCAATGAAAACAAACGCTTTTTTCTTTTAGCTTTCGACTTTATGTCTTCTTTAAAAAAACACATATTTTTACGAATGTTATATTTTTTTCATGAATTATCGCTATAAATAGATATATTTGTATATAATATCGGATCATATATCTCATACTTACCATCACCATACATATATTTGTCTTATTCGAATGATACTATAAAGACAATCAATATAAATTTTATGATATTTCAAACCTCATAATACTATAAACATTTCCCAGATCACTTACATCCGTTCTACGAGTAGTTTAGTTCAATAACGGCTACTTAATATACGTTTTACATTTAAGTTAACCGAAACAAAAAAAGAACATAAACATCAAAAACATCAAAAATGTTATGTTCTAATTTGTATGTCCCCCGATATGCACGACCCAATGTTCGAACCAGAATGTATATAAATTATGTTTCGCTGTTGTTGTGTTCTGCACATATTTTGATTAAAATAAATTTCAACATTTACTCTTTTTGATTTCAAAATTATTGTTGATGTTATTATTGACTGCACTCTAATGAAATCTATTCGACTTAAATAAGTATCAGTTCAAATATTGTTTAACGTGCTCAAAATATCTGGGCACAAAACTATATAAATTTGTAGATTTTTTATACTTTAATAAATCATACGTTTACAAAATCAAGAACTGATACTTATCAAATTTCAATTGCAAACAAAATGTGCCTGTAATTTTCTCTATTAAGCTGTTTTCTTTCACTCCAACAAAAAGCACTTGCTCTTTTTGGGGGTGAAATACATGTACACGTATAAGGCGGTATAACTGCACGAGAAACATACTGTAACATTAACATTGAAATCTTTCATAATGGACACAGTTTGTACTTATATGCTGAAGGGACATGATGTGTTGTTACAATGGTCTTGCAGAAGACATATTTAAAGAGTCATTGTTCTCAGTGTCTGAAAGTGGAGAAGAACCCTCATGAAGCATAGACTCTTGACCGGGCTTTAAATATTAAAAAATCTAACCAGGTTTCAATTTGTTTAAAGGAAATTAATATACATGTAGATAAATTTCTAATGTTTATTTGTTGAAATAAAAGTTATATCTATACGTTGGTACTTTCTTTTTGTGTTATCGAACCCAACAATATGTTTATTTTTGACTCATTTCTAGCAGTATCCCTACATGTAGGACATACGTGTATAATATTATATATAAATGTTATTACTTTCAAACCATTGAACATCCTTGTTACTGATAGTTTGAACTTTGCTGATCTTTGCCCCCCCCCACCCCGCCCCCAAAATATGTTACAACTAGCCACTGAGGGGGTAGTTCATTCTCAATTTAGTGCCAGTATAATATTATTGGATAATGAAGTATAATGTTATTGGATGGGTAGTATAGTATTAATGGATGGGGTAATATATTATTGGATAGGTAGTATAATATAACAAGGTGGGGTCGTAAAGTATAACTGAGGGTAGTATAATATAACAAGATGGGCTAGTAGGATATTACTGGATGGAGAATTATAATATTACTGGTTAGGGTGGTATAATATTACTAGGTGGGGCAGTGTAGTATTACTAGATGGGGTTGTATAATATTACTTGGTGGGGTAGTATTATATTAATGGATGGGATAGTACAATATTGATGGATGGGGTAGTATGATATTACTAGGTAGGCAAGTATGATATTACTGGATGGAGAATTATAATATTACTGGATGGGGTAGTATGATATTACTGGATGGAGAATTATAATATTACTGGATGGGGTAGTATGATATTACTAGGTAGGCAAGTATGATATTACTGGATGGAGAATTATAATATTACTGGATGGGGTAGTATGATAGTACTATATATAGTATAAGTGGGTGTGTGGGAGCTTAAATGAATCATCACCTGAGTATTGTGCTCACTAATAAACAATGGACAACATCACTATAGAAAAAAAATACATATCTAAAGGATAAATTTACTATCCAAGTAATCTTGCACAAATGTCATTACATTTTACATATTTTATATTTACATATTATACATTATTTTACATAAACATTTTACAAATCACGGTTAAGCGAGCTTGTTAAATTTTAATATTATTCAAAGCACGATGTAGCCTTCACACTTTACACTTTTTACTTTGATATCATTGTTCTAAATATATATCTAAGTAATAGTAGGATACGGCAAAAAGTATAGTGTTCATGATTTATAAACTACAACTGTGTAAGAATGAAGTGTGTCACGATAAACCATAATTGTAGGAATGATTTTCGTTCCTTTGCTTGTACATTCTCTGTATCAAAGCCAAACAAAGTGTGGATTTCTTCAGTCTTATTTTGTTTTACTTCAGATATAGTGTTTGATCCACTTTATTTTTTCATGTTATTATATATTATACATAAGATATATTTACAACAACAGTTTTACAAAACACCATCACTGGTGCTGGTAACAGCTGATATTTATTTTTTACGTTGTACCAACACAGCAGAAGTCATATAGCCTGGGTGAGCAAGACCTCAGGTACCCCTCTGTAAATTATTTCAGGCAAGAGCACCAAAGTTGAACCATCGACATTCCGTAATCAAGTTGGAAAGTTTCCTCACAGTAAAAAACCAATGTCCCTTGCTGGATTCCAGTCCACAGTGGTGAGGGGCAAGTGGTTGAAGACCTTAACCACTCGGTCAAAGACGCCCCGAGTTATCTAGCTTCGTATTAAATGACCAACTTTGATATGATCGGTGTCAGTTATACCAACTAACATTTTGTATCCTGTATGATCAAGACAGGTAGTCTTTGGTTTAACAACACCGTGAGTTTTTGACCACAGTTCTTTCATTAAGACACCAGATTTAGAGATAAGCATTATATTGTTGGAGTCATATCCACACACAGCAATCTGTCCCTTCCCCATATAGCAAAGTCCAACAGGAGCTAACAGGTCTTGATATTGACATATTGTTCTTACAGAGTGTGGTTGGTCACTGGTATCTATACACAGAACACCGTTTTCTTCATCTGCAATAAAGACGTCGACTGGTATTTTATCTGAGCTTAAAGCCATTCGTTTAGGAACTTTTACACCAGTGTCAAATTTACGTATAAATGTGCCAGATTTTTCATACACTCTTATTTCACCAGGACCGTCCTGATATTTAGTCATGCCGCCACATGATAAGTACAGTTTACTGTCAATATAAACTATTCCTCGGCAAGATTCTCCGATTCTAATTGAGCTTAATGTAGCCATAGGACTTCCGGTTGACACAAACTGTATCGTCTTTTTGTTAAGTAAAGAAACTGCAATTTCTGAGCCACCTGTCGGACACACAGCACATGGCTTGCCTGGTAAAGCTATCCATTCTTTCAGCTGAAAGGAACAATCAAGCTTCTTAATATTCCGATTATTCTGATCAGACAAAATTACTTCTCCGTTTTCCATTAAACAACTGTCGGAAATACAACAAACGGTTGTATCATCTCTAGATTTTATGTTAACATCTGCCTCTACCACGACTGATTCAACGGCGCCACTTCCAGAAATATGTCCGAATGAAACTTTTTCAAGCATTTCGAAAATCTCTGACATGTTACATGTTTCAAAAAAATGAATACTTTTGTTGGGTTGACATAAATTTGCAAGAAGTTTTGTTCCAGACTTAAGCTGATGTTGAAGTTGTTTAATTCTGATGTAGTTATCGGATTTATTTTCTTCTGTACAGGCCATCGTTTCCTCGTATCCATCTATGATATTAATGTATTCATTCAATTTTTCAATTTCTTCCGTCAGCTCACTAGAATACTCGATTAACTTCATATCAACTTTAGCTTTGATATCATTCTCTAAAGCATTAAATTTGTCATTGATCATGTTGCGCTTTTCTTTAATTTTGACAAGAATAACTGACATTTGGTTTGATATACTTTCTAAATTGCTCTCTCTTTTTTCCTTTGATTTTTGTAGCCTTGTTTTAAACTTTTGTGCTGATGTTTTCATACTTTGCCATTCTTTTATATTCATATTAGTTTTTGCTACGTTAGGAAGATAATCTTTATCTGGGCACGTGCTGAAATAAAAAAAAGCGATTTTGTTTAAGTTTAAAATTTTTAGAATAAATATTAAAAACACTTAAAATTCTTAAGGAAAAGCAAAACAACTATATTTTGATGAAACTTCAAGTGTATGCAATAAAAAAACATAGCGTACACACACGATATTGACACTGAATATAGTATAAGTGTGTCTTTAAAGCAATGCTCCCGTTTTGATTGATTGTAGTATATTTTGGGGTATGTGATAATTCGTGCAGCTTCATATAGTAAAAATGTAATAATAATTGATCGAGCTTTGACTAAAATAATATCATGCACACAAAGGGATCTTACTCAACTTGTTCAATAAATTCAGTATAGGACAATGTGATATGAAGGCTTCAAAATTCCATTTCAATTTAGTTTTGGCAATTGTATTCTAGTTTAGGGCACGTGCATTTTTTTACTCGAGGACTATGCCATATGCCGCTTTTCATGGAATGGCACCGACGTGCCACACTGTCCAAGTCCATGATAACTGCCATAATTATGAACACATCTGCGGGTATATAAAATAAAATTATTCCAAATTTTACCAGTTCATGTTTAAATGTTTTATTCTGCTTAAGATAGCTTGCAAATGCCACTATATTAATATAGTACCGTCCATGAACAGGCTCGATTAAACCGATTTAACATTTTCAATTTTACATTTATCCATTACCAATTATATAGTTATCGGGCATAAAAGTCAAAATTTCATATCCAGATCTAAATAACTTTCTGTTAGTATTAAATCATTATAAATCTACGCACTACATAAGGGCTACCCATAAATACTATATACTATATATATAAAGGTTTAAAATGTAGGAATGTATAATAATAAACTGTAGACGTAAACATGAACGGGTATAAATTTAAATCGTTAACTTAGCTATATTGATTTTTATGTGATATAGCCTAAATGTCATACACTCCTACCTGTGGTATACCGAGGCACACACTATACAACATGGTTCGTCGTGACTTTTACAGAACATATCTATTATTTTTCCGTCATGTTTTGAACACCTCATAGTTGGCATGTCGGTTTTCTCTTTTCCTCGGGAACCATTACTTGCAGTTTTGTCTAACATCTGGTGACCTCTCATAAAATCAAATTTATTATGATGTCCAATACAAACGGAACATAACAAATGATTACAATCCACACAGAACTTATCTGCTTCGACATTTTTGCACTCAGTAGCGCAAGGAGCACACGCATAGTCGTACAAAATATCAGACCCGTCACTGAACGAACTGCTTAATGCCGCCATTTTGTATAGATTACAAATCTACTTCCGTTCCCGGGCGTATCAGTAGCGTATCAGTAGCGTATACACTATGCCATTTAGTTTAAATTTATACATTTTCTTGTTATTACTTTCAAAGGAGTGCCTAGCAATGAAGCATTTAGTAGATACTAAGATATATTTCTATATTTGTAAATAGAGTAAAAGGCACAATTATAATAAGCCTTCAAGGGTAAAATATATAAAACGTTTTTGTTTTTGTTTTTGAAAAAAAAAATCTTTTGATTTTTGATTGGCTTAGGATTTTCCTTATCTATTGTAATGGTGTTGTCGTCATTCGAATGTCCCAAGATCACATGTTTCGGTTCATTGACATATGTTTGTATTCCTACGCGTTCTTTGTGCTTAAATTGTACAGTTTTTGTCAGACACTTTAGTTTCAGGATGTTTAATAAGTTATTCCTCACTATCTCCACTTCCACCCACAATTTATTTTTTATTATTTCTAGTTCTGTTAAATGTTTGGAATAAAAATGTATTATATGTGTATTTATTTGCCTTTTGGCGTCGTGTTATGTTTTTGTTTAAATAATGTGTTATAAAACTGTTGTCAATCCTAATGCTTCATATTTGATTTGCGGAATTGTTTTATTCACTTGTGAGTTGCTCATTAATATCAGAAAAGGTATTAATATAAATTAAAATGCTTCTTGGATTTTAGCCCTTTTCTTCATTGACTTTAGTTAGGTAGTTTACAGAATGACATAATTTGAATGTTGACAATAATTCTAATCTACAACGTTACAAATTGTATATAACAAATTTTCTTTTCAGCACTATCTGAATCTGAAAAGAAAAATCAATTTATTCACAAAATTTAGAATTGGCAGTCTGGATATTGAAATAGAACGGAGGAGACACATACTAAAAGAAGTAACCGACTGTGCAAGGTGTGTGATGAACACTGTGTTGACGATTAATATATCATGTTTTGGTTATAAATTATAATAATAAATATGTGTTATATAACCAACCATGAATCAGTTTTCATTTCCAGCCCTGATTATGTCCTGTCAACTACTGATGAAAATCTTATAAAATCTGTTGCTTTATTTTTGTATTATGCACATGAAAATAGAAAACAATATCTGCAAAATATATGAGCCGCGTCATGACAATACCAACATAAAACGTTTGCGACCAGCATGGATCCAGACCAGCCTGCGCATCCGCGCAGTCTGATCAGGATCCATGCTGTTCGCTATCAGTTTCTCTACTTGTTATATGGTTTGTAAGCCTGATCAGACTGCGCGGATGCGCAGTCTGGTCTGGATCCATATTGGTCGCAAACGCATTGCGTTGGTTTTGTCGTGACGCGGCTCATATCATATTGATATGATAAATGTTATAACAAGATATAACTATAAGTTGTTGTATGTAAAACAATCATTTGTCAATTGTTATTCATACACTATATGTTTTGTAAATATATATATGTTTTGTATTGTATTTTTGCATGAACGGCCGGACGGCTTAAAAGCATTTTTTTTTCTAAAGTCATTTTTCTTCTTTGAATACAGTTATAGATAGGTCTTTCTGTAAGCGGTATTTGGAAAAAAAATCTACAATTGGACATGCAGCTGTACAATCTATTTCTCGTTCAGTCCTTTCTCCCAGCCACCACTCCATTGAACAGGGAAGACAAAAATTCTGAAAATTTTTCAAAGAATGATTTGTCTTTCATTTTCAGGCGATCATTTGCGATAAATTCTGCTCCTTTCGCTGAACATTCGTCCGTACACTCTTCCGAACCATGGTCATGTTCATAGTTTTCATCATTGCATAAAATTTCGTCAATAAGTTTCTCTGTAGTTGTGTCATCTGGAACATGTTCTACGTTTTCAGTCGTAGAACTTTGCTTGATTTCATTCTGAACTGTTTCGTGTGACACATTTTCTGTCTGCTCAACATGATTCGTGTATTTTGTGGCAGTGATATTGGACGGTTGCCTTATAGGAATTGCTTTTATTTTAATAGTTTTTGTCTCTTGCCTATCTCGTTTTGATGATGAGTTTGTTTTGGATATTGGTGGTAGAACAAATTGCGTGGCACCTTTGGGAACTGTCATGTAGACCGGTTTGTTCGTTTGATCATCCCAAACAACAACAGATTGCAACCCAAGATTTAATGATGCTCTGTTGAAAAGCATTTTCCTTGCCCTAGATAGATTTATACGTTTTCGTTTTCTCTCTAATCTAAAATACGCCCTAACAATCTTCAAATGTTCATTTGTAAAACATTTTCCACCATGTTCTTTTGTGACGTCTTCAATCATTTGGATGAGTGACCTAACTTGATGTTCAAGCTCGGCTGCCTTAGCTTTATTGTTGATAAAGAAAACCCTGTTATTGCACATATTTTGAAACTCTACGAATATCTTTCCACTAGAAGCGAGAAACTGTGTTAAGTCTACATGCTCTGTTTGAAGGTCGTCGAAATGTGTGATTACAATTATTACCCTCGTCCTTATTTCCTCACCAAAAGTTCTAAACATCAAGTCCTTGGTTTTTATACACTCTTCTGTAAATCTCTCCACTCCCATTACATACAAGAGCACGTGTATACCAGGGTTTAAAAATCCGAATATGCGTGTTATTTCACGTACAATTTCCCGATTACTTCGATCTGTATCGTAAAATCCTGGTGTGTCAACTATTGTTAGTCTTCGACTAAACCGAGTAGCTTCTCCATACTGTGCTTCCTTGGTAACGGAAGTTAAGGATTTAGATGTTTCGAACATTTTTTTTCCGAGCAGAGTATTCCCCGTCGAGCTTTTACCGCTGCCAGTTTTACCCACTAGTAATATTCGCAGCTCGTCTCCTAAATATACAAGACAATTAAATCATATTGAATAATTTATGTCAATGAATGCACAAAGTACTGAATCAAGTGAACTAGACTCATTCAGTTTTTATTTATGTACATGTAGATTCTTATATAGAGTGTATGATATATGTAGGAAACAATATGCATTCTTAAAAAAACATGGCTATTATTAAAAAACATTTTTTAAAGCATTGAACATTATGACATATTTTGAGCTCGATTGTAGTGAACTTCACAACTTATTTTGCTTTGTTAAAATCACAATGCGGGCCATTGAAAAACAGAACAGACAATACAATGTTATACACCAATTCTTAACTTGATAAACAAACAACCTTTCGAGCTTTTGAATGATATAATATATAGTACACTATAGTAATACGTCCGTTTCTTACGGTGGCACAAAGGTGACACATATCTGTGCGTTTTTGACCTAATGACATCATCTTTAGTCCATGAACAGGCTCAATCAAAGATGCTTTTATTTTTTATTTTACTTATCTTAGACTATTCATAATTATTATGATAAACCAGCTATTGAATAGTGACACTCGATCAATATGGCATTCTGCCGGTGTAGAACACTTCATATTCAATGGTTCACCAGTCAATATGTGTATTATACTGTATACATCTCAGAAGTGACGAAACAAACTTGCACGTTGCCTATCCATGTACTTGCACAAATGTGCATGACCAACTTCATGTATGAAGTATCAAAACAACATAGTTTATTTTAAACACTGTAGTCAAGTTTTCAAACTGTCTTGAATAAATTCAGTTACCTTTTGTTTGTGTCTCTCCTATATCGGCCATAGTCCAACTGTAAACATAAAATTTGTAACAAAGTATCAAAAATTGGTTATCTTAGTCAGAAATCATGCCTTTATGTAAATTTGGCACGGAAGTGTGCATAACAGTGGGTAACGTATAATTATGATATATAGTTTTTAAAACGGATTAGGATAAACCCCTTAGAGTTGTCATAAATCAAGAAGTGACTCAAATTAGCTACAAATTTTTATCACAAGAGACCTTCCACTCAAATAAATAATTTTATAAACGTAAATTTAATCACGTGACATCTGGTTAAATAGAAGATCTTCAATGGATTGAATGATAATCAAATATTCATAAATTCTTAACCGAGAAAACGTGCATTTTTTATTAGTTAATCGATCAGTCAATATATAAACTAGGCTCATGCATATAAATAAGATATTCAATAAAACTAGGATCAATTTCTAACACTAAACTTTTTTTCGGGAAATCAATACTTTAACGATTGCCTGGAAAATTACCTTTTTCTACTGTTTCCTTGTTTATAAAAAACCATAAAATTGTTAGGGAAAAACAACTACAACAACAACAACAAAAGAAAAGAAAAAAAAAACAAAAGAAAAACAAAAAACAATAAAGAACACTTAAAAAATTACCCTGTTTTATGACAAGCTTATTCCTGGCATTACGTGCCTAAAATCTTACCTTAAGATATAAATTTTCTGCCAACAAAAACATGTTTGATTAATTGGACATATTTTACAATTCATACCCCGATAATTAACAAATAAATTAGATATAGATCTATAGATGTAAATATATAACACGTATCTATAGATCAAAACTGTTCGACAATATATCTTTATGTTCGATATCTTAATGTAAATGGATTTATCGTATCGTACAGTTTGGAACAGTCATATCTATATCTACGGAAGCTTTAATCAGTCAAAGCTTAATGATTGTTCATAATGTAACGGACCTGTCATGTTTCACGTGCATCAACAGATATTAATTTCGTTTGTGTTTTATGAATGAAATTCCAGAACAATTAGGACGGAAATGTAAACATAGTAGTAAAAAAGATGTTGAAAAACTCTTGGGGAGCCCGTTCTTATCCCAAATTAATCAAAATGATTATAGACTAAAATCCCTTTTTATAAAGGAAAAGTTTCCATCATTACTCATGAAGAAAAATAATTTTTCACTGTGATACCAAAATTTAGAACAGGCTAAGTTATTGTATTCATTCCATGACTTGCCTATTTTCTAAATGCTCCCTCCGTGCTATTGGTCAATACCAACAATTATAACATTTACACATATTTCACCAATAATTGTGAGGGAACCATTTGGAGGGAATTGTTTTGGCGGGAAACCTGGTGGTTCATACTATATAGAATTACATTCTGGATGTAAGTATTGTATTGCTTTGAAGCTTTAATAAGTGTTTTACAACTAAATCCTTCCGTCTGTTGAGGCCTTTAGCACGGACGCTTGGGGTCAGATCCTGCTTCTCAACGCGATACGCCCATATAAACATTCTATCAAAAAGAATTCTTTATTTAAACACCGAATGGGACATATATTACAACAATTAAACTGGTTTTCAAACAATTTTCACATAATTAAAAAATACATTTACCATCAAGTCTCAATGAAGTAATGTAATCTTTAGCGCTATTCTTGTATGAATGTTGTAAACGTTAGCTACGGTCACAGACGCTTGGGGTTTGGAGCTCAAAACGCCTTTAAAATCCAAATAAAATGCATATTTTAAAGGCGTTTTGAGCTCCAAACCCCAAGTGTCTGTGGCTACGGTATTCAGCGTTTCTATATTGGTTTTTCGTATCACGAGCGATTGCAATCATTTGACAATTACGTTTAAATACTGAAACCACCGGGGTAGACATTGCAGTCACGAATGTCCAACACGTTCATCAATGGCGCGTGCTCGCGTGATTTAATCTATTAATACAGTTGTTACTATGCATCTCGTTACAAAATTGCTCTCAACTGACTATGAGTGTCATGTGACCGATTATTAGTTTGCGACACAGGGCCGAAAAGTCATGATCATAATCGGCTCGATTAACACTGGTAGTGATCCTTGACTTCTAAAGATGGTACGTGCATGTTGTGATCCACAATTTAGATCTATGGATTCTGATGCGCATATTTTACCGTTTCAATTTCTGTAATAATGTCTGTGCTAGCAATATTATAAAATGATCACCAGATATAATGAAAAAATCTGTATATACAGGCTCTTTATCTTTGAGCTTTATAAAGCATGTTAGCCACAATACAACATTGCACAAGTTTATTAAAACATTCCCAACATATATATGTATAATAGCAACCTATATTTTTCAAATAGAAGTGCCGACTCTCTCGTATAATCGTGATTTCGCCTTTCACCCCGGGGAGCGAAAGTACGACATGGCACAAATCAGCCACCATAGGAAAATGACTCGGTGAAATGCAGTTCACACTGTTACAGCATACTCGTAGCTTTATTTGGAAGCACTTGTTTTCACTAGATTCTGAACACTCTACCTTTGATGTATGACCAATAATTAAGTTACTGATTAATTGCATTTAGACTCGGCTTATTAATTAAGATGAGCTGTAAAACTAAACAGTTGTACTATCATCAACCTATCTAAACATAATTTTATATAGCTAGAACTAACTGTATATAGCTAGAACTAACTGTATATAGTGTATATAGCTAGAACTAACTGTATATAGTGTATATAGTTAGAACTAACTGTATATAGTGTATATAGCTAGAACTAACTGTATATAGTGTATATAGCTAGAACTAACTGTATATAGTGTATATAGCTAGAACTAACTGTATATAGTGTATATAGCTAGAACTAACTGTATATAGTGTATATATAGCTAGAACTAACTGTATATAGTATTTGTGTATATAGCTAGAACTAACTGTATATAGTGTATATAGCTAGAACTAACTGTATATAGTGTATATAGCTAGAACTAACTGTATATAGTGTATATAGCTAGAACTAACTGTATATAGTGTATATAGCTAGAGGCTAACTAACTGTATATAGTGTATATAGCTAGAACTAACTGTATATAGTGTATTTGTGTATAAAGCTAGAACTAACAGTATATAGTGTATATAGCTAGAACTAACTGTATATAGTGTATATAGATAGAACTAACTGTATATAGTGTATATAGATAGAACTAACTGTATATAGTGTATATAGCTAGAACTAACTGTATATAGTGTATATAGCTAGAACTATAGTGTATATAGATAGAACTAACTGTATATAGCTAGAACTAACTGTATATAGTGTATATAGCTAGAACTAACTGTATATAGTGTATATAGGCTAGAACTATCTGTATATAGTGTATATAGCTAGAAACTAACTGTATATAATGTATATAGCTAGAACTAACTGTATATAGTGTATATAGCTAGAACTAACTGTATATAGCTAGAACTAAATGTACTGTATATAGTGTATATAGCTAGAACTAAACTGTATATAGTGTATATAGCTAGAACTATAGTGTATATAGCCTAGAACTAACTGTATATAGTTGTATATAGCTAGAACTAACGGTATATAGTGTATATAGCTAGAACTAACTGTATATAGTGTATATAGCTAGAACTAACTGTATATAGTGTATATAGCTAGAACTAACTGTATATAGTGTATATAGCTAGAACTAACTGTATATAGTGTATATAGCTAGAACTAACTGTATATAGTGTATATAGCTAGAACTAACTGTATATAGTGTATATAGCTAGAACTAACTGTATATAGTGTATATAGCTAGAACTAACTGTATATAGTGTATATAGCTAGAACTAACTGTATATAGTGTATATAGCTAGAACTAACTGTATATAGTGTATATAGCTAGAACTAACTGTATATAGTGTAACAAATCTGCACCAGAAGTTATATATTAAGCTTTAAAGTGGATTGCTCTACAACAAGTTCATTATATTGAAGAAAAAAAACAACAAGAGCTGTCAGAGGAAACAGCCACGCTCAACTTATTAAATACTGGACCTTAAGGAAGACAAAACTTTGGGGGAAAATATATGATATTAATATATTTCTATATTGATCGTTATCAAGAAAGCACTCAGATGTTCAATATCTATGCACCACATAATATGCATGTGACCATGTCAATAAAAGTTCAACAGACATCCCCAAAGCAATAAACAAGAGGGAGGGCCCTAGATCGCTCACCTGATCCATCGAACTCATCCGCGCAATTACCTAACAAGAGCTGGTTGAAACGGGTGGGCTCCCCTATTAAGTTATGTACACAGAAAAGTATACCTCTTGTAGTTTCAGAGTTATGGCCCAGACAAAGGTCAAAATGCAATTATTCCAAAATAAGGTAAGGTTACTTTTCTTTGCACTGCATAACGATGCAATGATATCTATCTACCTACAAAGTTTCATGTTGATATCCCTAATAATTTCAGAGTTATGTCTCGGACAAAGTTCACAGTGTAAAATTGAAAAAGGGCAATAACTCCTAAAAAAGGCAGGACAGAGTTATGGTTCTTTGAGATCTATCTACCTCCAAAGTTTTATGTTAATACGTCTTGTAGTTTCAGAGCCATGTCCCTGACAAAGTTCAAAGTGATATAAGGAACAAAGGGAAATAACTCCAAAAATAGGCAGGACAGTTTTTTTTGACTGTTCCTCTTTCCAATGAGATCTATTTACCTACAAAGTTTCTTGTTCATAGCTCATAGAGTGTCAGAGTTATGTCCCGGACAATGTTCAAAATGTAAAGATGAACAAAGGGCAATAACTCTTTAATAAGGGAAGGCATAGTTATGGTTCTTTGCATTGCACTTCTATTTAAGGAGATCTATCTACCAACCTAGGTTCTTGCTGCTACCTCTTATGGTTTAAGAGCTATATCACAGATAAAGTTTTAAATTAAAAGATACAAGGGCAATAACTCATTAATTAGGCATGGCAGATTTATGGTTCATTGGCACTGCACTTCTACCTACTGAGTTCTATCTACCTATAAAGTTTCATGTTAATCTCTCTCATAGTATTAGAGTTTTGTCCCAGACAAAGTTCTAAGTGTAACAAGAGGGCCATGATGGCCCTGAAATCGCTCACCTGTATATAAGCCCCCGGGGCGGGACCAATTTTTACCCAAGGGCTTTTATTTTAACAAACTAAGGGTAGACACCCATTAGAAGATGTTTCATGATAAATATCTAAGCTTTAGCTCTTTGGGGCTTATAAAGAAGATTTTTAGTTTTAACTATACACATATAGGGGGAAAGTATGACCCCGTCCCAGGCGGGGCCAATTTTGACCCAGGGCTTTTATTTGAACAAATTTGGTAGACACTGACTAGAAGTAATTTAATGCTTAATATCTTAACTCTAGCTCTTTGGGTTTTGTAAAATAAGACTTTAAGTTTTTACCATATGCATACAAGGAAAATCAATGATCCTTGGGGCGAGGCCAATTTTAACCCCAGGGCCGTTATTTGGATAAACTTGGTAGACACCCATTAGAAATTGGTTCATGCTAAATATCTTAGCTCTAGCTCTTTGGGTTTTTTAAAGAAGACTTTTTAAGTTTTTACTATATACATAAATAACAAACAACGACCCCCTGGAGCAGGGCCAATTTTTACCCCAGGGCTTTTATTTTAACAAACTTGGTAGTCACCCACTAGAAGATGTTTCATAATTAATATCTAAGCTCTAGTTATTCGGGTTTTTAAAAGAAGATTTTTTACTATATACAACTAAGGAAAATCAATGACCTCCCCCCCCCCCCTGGGCGTGGCCAATTTTGATCCCAGGGCTTTTATTTGAACAAACTTGGTCGACACAATTTTCAAAGTTGCTTACCAAAGGAACATTCCTGTGAAGTTTGGATGAAAATGGCTCAGCGATTTATGAGATGTCATGTAAAGTAAAAGTTTAAAGACAGCCCAACAGACACCGGAATGACGCCTGACGAAAAGCTATCACAAAATGTCATCATGTCACTTTGTGACAGGTGAGCTAAAATGAACAAAGGGCAATAACTCCAAAAGCAGGCAGGGCAGAGTTATGGTTCTTTTGCACTGCACTTTATGGTTCTTTTGCACTAATGAGATCCATCTACCTAAAAAATTCCATGTTGATATCTCTTGTGGTTGCAGAGATATGACCCGGACAAAGTTCAGAGTAAAAATGAACAAAGGGCAATAACTCCAAATTTAGGCAAGACAGAGTTATGGTTCTTTTACACCTTGACAAACATCAAGTGTTTGATGATATGAAGTTTGAAGTCGATTCCTCCATATACAGAAGTTATATTAGTAAATAACATCTTTTAAGGAAAAATCTAGGATCATGTGGAGTTAATTCTGAAAATATTTGAGCTGGAGTTATGAACCTTGTCACATAAGATTTGGTTGATGATAAGGAACATATGATTAAAGTTTGATGTTGATATCTTGAGAAGTAAAAAGGTTATTGTAAAAAATATTGTACTACACGAATACATTAAATATTAAATCTGGACACAGAAAATGAGAAATGGATGCAGACCCCGGAGTGAGTAGGACCGCTATGCTGCTTCGTATAGTCGAGCTATAAACAACACCACCAAAATACTCAAATTTCTCTTCTTTAATCATTTTATTTTTTTAAAATATATACATGAATTTAAGAAAACAATAAATGTTACTAGAAAACAACAAATGAGCCGCGTCACGGCAAAACCAACATAATGGGTTTGCGACCAGCATGGATCCAGACCAGCCTGCGCATCCGTGCAGTCTGATCAAGGTCCATGCTGTTCGCTGTCAGTTTCTCCACTTGTAATAGAGTTGGTAAGCCAACAGCATGGATCCTGATCAGACTGCGCGGATGCGCAGGCTGGTCTAGATCCATGTTGGTTGCAAACGCACTATGTTGGTTTTGTCATGATGCGGCTCAACTATATCAACCTTAACAGTGGTGATTTTCACTGAATTGCAATCACAAGTTCACAACAAACTCTTAACTTATACACTTGATTTGAAAAGATCTTTAGTACAAACTTCCTGTTCTATATTAATCTATTTCCTCAGTATCTGAAATGTTTCTTTCCGGTTAATATTTGGATCCAGAGTTGTGTCCCTTTGTACTGACAGATCAATAGTAGTAACAGTCATATCCTAACCCCAGAGTTAAGATTTAATTTCATGTAGAACCCAGATTATTAGTAATACACATTGCATCTAAAACTTCAAATTCAAAACTTGCATTCCAATCCAGTACTAAAAACATTGGATCCAGATTGAGTACAATGAACATTGAAAAAAAAATTGGGGGGTTTGGGTTTTACATTGCACAAATACAGAGGTCACATGGTCAGACTACAATACAAATCACAGGTACCCGGCCTATGTGTATTATTTCAGGCACAGGAGTAGAACCACCAACTCACCAAGTTAACCATAAACACTCCACCACGAAAAAATACCCAATGATTCAAACACCAATCACTTTAGTAAAAGATCATTCTAGAATTTAGGTACATACCTTAATTCATAAAACATTACATTATACTACATGAATATAGAGGCAGCCATGAATCATTGCCTAATGTCAAATTTCTGTAAACAGTACCAATGGTGTTTGGCACGTTTATTGGCCACTACCATCTCTAATATCCCCAACATTTCCTAAACAATCTAAACTGCAGTGTTTTTCATGTAACCGGCATTTATATAGTATATATATATATACATATATGATTGTGATAACATTTTTTTCATTTAAAAAAAAATGCATACTACATATACCTATGTATACATTATATTTATTTTTATATATAATCTTATATATAATATTCATATGCATGTTATTTGCAAGTGAACTTAGTTAAGGAAAGTTTAGATAGTTTAGGAAAAGGTTGAAGATAATTGGGGGGGGGGGGGGGGGGGGTTGTGACCAATCAACGTGCGGAACACTTCTCTTTATCCTGAATACAAAGTTAAAGGCCCAACTGGACTATAAAAGCCAGCAGATGGCGCTAGGGCAGGTTTCTTATTAATTTTATGCATGCTTCACTTCAGGGACCCTTTTTCAAAGATTTAAGATTAATTACCAAATGCATTAAAATAACACTTGGCATGTTTGTAGGCATAGATATTTTTGATAAAGATTGACCAAAATTATTCAAAATATAACTTTGTAAAGTGTATTTCTGGAAAAAAATACTGGCTGTCAAATTTGAAATTTGAATTTCCCTGGGAGGAGCCATGTGATCATTACAGGTCATGAACCTTCAGTAGTAAACAGAAGCACGTGGCAGTGTTTAGATTTGTAGCAGACGATGAGGGAGATTTTCAGCAGACGACACATTTCAATGCTGAATAAAACAATAACTTTTACTGACTTGCTTTATCAAATCCAACAAATTTACAATAATCCATTAATCTATGATTTTTCTTTTAAATTTCAAAGTACTGATTTAACTTGTATTTGAATGGTTTAAACTTCATGAAAACAGTAAAAGTAACTTCCAGGTATATTTCATTTACACTATATTTTGTTGTAAATATCTTGTAGTCAAAAATTACATTTCACAAATGTTAATCAAACTGAATGTTGCATATGCATAAAATTTTATACATTAACAGTTTAAAAATATTTTAAATTCCTGTCAAAAACATTTTTAGCAGGTTGTTCCTAAAAGAAATGCCCCATGTATTAGGCACATCTTTTGGATTTTGATATAATTGTCTGACTTGATGAAAGACACATACAGCATTCCAGTGAAAAAAATAAAAACAACTGACTTCAAAAATAATATCTGGACAAGATGACTTGATAATGTCTTTAATTAATCTTTGAGTTATATAAAACATCCCTTAAACCTCTCCTGTGTAAAATCAGCTGTTTTTGTTTACATTCTCTCTGCAGGTTAACACTGCATGCTATTTATAGTTCAGGGTTTATAACAGACAGTTTTACATCACTGATTAGTCACACCCACAAATACTCGCTGCCGCGGCAGCGAATGTTGCCCCTTTAAAGGTATAAAGCTATTAATATCTGATGCAATATTTTCATAAATTAGAAAAATAAAACAGTAAATATGTTATTAGTTGATGCTCAAAAGACTTATAATGTAGAATGTTTCTGTTATTTAACACACATGATTACTTTATGAAAACAGAATAAAATGTTAGGAACAAAAATTTTTTCTGCAGTTTTATGGAGGGTTTTAACTGTTTAACCATGACTGGGTGCATGCTACATTCATTCTTAAGGAAATTTACCAACATATGAGCCGCCTCACGACAAAACCAACATAATGAGTTTGCGACCAGCATGGATCCAGAGCAGCCTAGTCTGATCAGGATCCATGCTGTTGGCTTACCAACTCTATTACAAGTTGAGAAACTGACAGCGAACAGCATGGATCCTGATCAGACTGCGCGGATGCACAGGCTGGTCTGGATCCATGCTGTGACTCGCCAACTGAAAAAATAAAAATTTCCCAAAAATTTTGACTTTTTAAAATTTTGGGGGATTAAACCAAAAGATAATACTGGTAAAGGGTTTAGGAAAAAACCCAAATAAAAACTGCCCCGAATATAAAAAATATTTTGTTTTGGCAATTTTTTATTAAAAAAGGGTTAAAAAATACGGGTTAATTTAAAATGTATTTTTTTAAAGGGTTTTTCCTTAGGCCATGTGGTTTTTTATTTACCCTTTTCTTTGCAAAGAAATTAAAAAATTTAAAAAAAGGAAATTGGGGCCCAAATTTTAAACTTTTTTTGATTTTTTTCCGGGCAAAAAACTGGTTATACCCCTTTTTGTTTGGGGCATAAAAAAAAATTTAGGGAGAAAATTAAAATATGAACACAAAAAAATTTTGGCAAAAAAAACCCAAGGGGAGTTAATTTTAAGAAAATTGACCTGTGAAAATTATACTAATTTTTATACTTTTAAAATTATATTAACCCAATTACCCCTTCATTAATAAGTGGCCCATTTTTTGAACTCCGAAAATTGAGTTTCACAAAGAAATAAAGAGTTTTCATACAAGTTGCAAAAAATCCCAATGTTGCTATATTTAGAATTTTTACTAATTTAAAAACATACTTCAAAAAAAGAACTTTCCCAAATATGTTTTTGTAAAACCCAGATGTACAAGTAAAATTGGGGAGCCAAAAGGAAAACCAAAATTGATAAAAAAACCCCTTTAATAAGGGGGGAAATTTTTAAAAACCCTTTAAAATTATTTTTAATCAATTTTAAAATCTTTTGAGGTAAAAGTATCCATAAAAAATTCCAATTTAAATTTTCCATATAACCCCCCATATCCCTTTATTTTTCCCAAATAAAACCTGAAAATTTCCCTTTATATAACAACATGTGATATACAACATCACTTATTTTCCATATAACCTGTCATATCCCTTTATATAACACATGTGATATACAACATCACTTATTTTCCATATAACCTGTCATATCCCTTTATATAACACATGTGTAATACAACATCACTTATTTTCCATATAACCTGTCATATCCCTTTATATAACACATGTGACATACATCATCACTTATTTTCCATATAAACATTTCTAGATATAACACATGTGTAATGTAACGTCACATAAAAAACATCTCAACAAGTTTATGTTGAATGATTTTAGTCATGTGATTAAAACAATCTTACATTTTTGTTGATGTATAATAAAGAATTTCATTGAACAAGTTCAAGGAATAATCAAGAAAAAGCTCCAAGAAAATGTTTTTAAAGATTAAAAGAAGCCTGTTTTAAAAAAACAACATCTTAAAAACGGGAAAAATAAAATCGTTTGAAGGTAAACATAGGATCCAAATAAATACTTAATAAATATTTTTAAATAAACCAAGTTAAGGCTGTGTTTAAAAATTTTTTTAAAAGTAAAAATTTAGTAAATAACAAAAATAAAAAAATTCTTAAAAATTTCGGGGGCCTTTGCTTTGAATTTAAAATTTCCCTATTTAAAAAAGAAGGCAATATTTTCATTAAAGTATTAAATTGGGACAGAAAAGAAAGGGCCGGGCCCAAGAAATTGCCCATTTTAGTGCAGAAACGGGTTTTAAAGTCCAAAATTTAAATAAGTTTAAGCCATTAATCCCACTAAGTCCTCTTTTTTCTTTTTCCTCTGAAAGCCCCAAAAATGGCCCCCCAAAAAGTTTTAACCAATGCAAGACTCATTTTTCAAAAAATTTACACAAAAAATAAAAAAGCCTTTTTAAAACACAAAAAGGTAAAATTCTTTAATCAAAATAAAAGGCCCCAAAAGTTTTTCATTTTTTAAAATAAATTTAAAAAAATCAGCCTTTTTTTTAAAACATTCAATTGGAAACAAAAATAAAGGGCAAAAGATTTAACCAGCATTTTTTTTCCCCAAAAATTTTTAAAAACTTTTAGGTAAAGAAAAAACCAAAATTTTTTTTAAAAAGGGAGGGAATTGTAGAAATTAAAATTAAATAACTGTTTCCAAAACCTGTTTTGGACAAGTTAATTAAAACCCACCTTAAAAAATGATAAAACAGTAAACCCCACTTATGGAAAATTAAAAAATTCACTTAAAAAAACGTTCCTGTTCCCACTTTTCCCATCTCTGGTTTCAAAAAAAGTTTTTTTGTAAAAATATAACAATATCCATAATTTGGCAGTCTCGTATATATTGTTTATCAGCAGAGTTTACTGTAAAAATATCATCAAATCATGCTTAATATAACACAGTATTTGTTAAACGTTTTGTATTCTATCCCAAAATATATTTCTGACTAGTGCGATGTTTGAATATAGAACATTGTACACTACTACTGACTCTGTTGTTGTTCACTTCATTGCCATCTGTAGTCACAGGCTTCATCTAGAAGTTTAACGATTAAACATTCCTTCGTGTTCAAACGATTTCCATTTTTCTATTAAGAAGGAAAACAAAATATGAGAACGAAATCTGTCAACTGATGTAAAAAATATCTGTTTGTATATAGTATAATAAGATAATTTCCATCAAAATAATAATATATTCAGCTGTGTATAAGATCACTTTCCGCCCAAAACTTTTTAAAAAAATGTCCAAAATACACATTTGAAAAAAGTTTTTAATTCCCAAACTTTGGGAAACGGGCCCCATTTTATAAAAAATTTAATTAAATAGTGCCCCTCCCAAAGAAGTCCTTTTTCCCCTTTTCTAAAACCAACATGTACAGCCGATTCAAAAACTTGACTGGTTCGAAAAATTTTGTACAGAAAAGTTTTGTTTTCAACATTCCTTTTTTCCCTCTTTCTATTTTCCTCCCTTTCCCGAATTTTCTGAAAGGAAAAATTTAAATAATAGTTTCCCAGTTTTTCTCAAAATTGAAAAAGGGGAAATTGTCAAAAAAACCCAGAATTTTTTAAAGCAATCATGGGGCCAATTTAAAACTTTAAACACCTGATTGTAAAATATTTTGTGCTTTCCAATTCACTGAATTCAAACAAGAGAAGTATCATAAGCTTCAGGCCAGCACAAACCAGGTTAAGATGAAAATAATAACTGTCACATGACAATTAATATAACATGTACTGTATCCCTTGAAATTTTCACCCATACAATATTTTCCATGGAGTTTTTGCTGAGAAAAACTTAACCAAAATAAAAATTAATTGCAAATTTTGTAAATATTTTGTCACTGTGGTAAAAACATTACACATTACTTAGTTTATACAAATATATTTAGTTTGATTGTGTTGAAAGCATGACACATTGTCTTTTAATGTCACTATTTGTGCCAAGTATTTTCAAAATCCTTTGATCTATGAAAAAGTTATGGATTGGACACAAAATATACCCTATAACAGACTATGTTAATCTTTGACCTCCAAGTGTGACCTTGAACTTGAAGGTAGGTGACCAGTTGTTGCGCATGACACATCGTCTCATTATTGTGAACCATTTTGGCAAGTATTTACAAAATCCCTTCAAATATAAGAAAGTTATGGACCGGACACGACATACACCCTCAAATAGACAATGCTGAATATCAGATATTATAATACCTCTGCATCATCCGGGAACAGTTCACAAAATATTTTGTCTTTTAAGTTGAAAGCGTTACTCTGTGCAGCTAGCTGTCTTTTCTGAAATACAAATACATGTATAATTGTTTATATAACATTATAATTTTGTATTAAATTTGAAGGAATATTATATGTACATGTACAATTATAATTTACACTGGTTCCCGCATCATCAGATAGCAGAATAAATTGGCCATACATTCTCTTTCCTACTGTTTCCATAGTACTTCAGTGTAAGAAATTAGGATTTGAATCAACTAGGCTGGTCGAACTACCAGATTGGAATATACACTAGCCAAAAAGACATTTCACTAGCATGATTCATTTGTTCAAAAAAGTTGTTTATATTGCCTCTGAAAATACAGTAGCCTGGTCGGGCTTGTTACTGTGAAAAGTTGGTAGCCCGAGGAGAAATTTAGTAGTCTTGGGCTATAGGACTACTGCCAATTTTGAAAATTGGTACTTAAACCAAGTCCATGCATTTTCTAAAAAAAAAAATTATTATTTTTTATCAAAACCAAATGGGTAGAAATCAACAAAAAGCCTTCAGCTGAGGGATCAACTGTTGGGCAGTTTTTATGTCGCACTAACACAGTACAGGTCATATGGTGGCTCCCCAGCTTTACTGGTGGAGGAAGACCTCGGGTCCCCCTCCGTGTATTCTTTCTGGCACAAACAAGTACCTGAGCAGAACCACCCACGTTTCTTAACCTAGCTGGATAGTTTCCTCATGTGAAAGAATCTAACATCCCTGGTGAGATTCAAACCCAAAGCAGTGACAGGCAAGTGGTGAAGTCGATGACCTTAACCACAGTCGGCCCTACATGTATTGACATTGATGTAACTTTTTGATGGCCTCCTGCAGGGTTGAGATTTTATGAGATTTGTTGTCAAGTCCCTCAAGTTAAAAAACCACTGGTGCACGGCATCAACAACAAGTGTAGGTTTCAATCATGTAAATGTAGATATTTTTCAGCACACTGATTTTATAAGCTTTAAAACTTACATGAATTCAATAATTACTTTTACATGTATATAAGCCAGTTCGTTTTTGTTGATTTAAAACAATTAACGGTATGTATGTTAATCCACTGCAATGTTTAGACTAATGCAATGTTTAGATTATTCATTCAATATGTTGTGCTTATTTTCAAAACTGTAACTGAGAAAGTTTGTTTATATCCCCCCCCCCCCCGATTTCATTGTTGATTTTTAGACAATTTATTTTACTTATCAGTCCCCACAATTAAGTATCAGGATCAGATTCAAAAACTCAAATTTTTGCCATTGTTTATTCTCATAGATTAAATATTTAATATCCACTTGATAAAATTGTTCTTGAAATATCATGTTTACAAAATTTTAGAAAAAAATCATTGTTATTTAAAAAGATATGTACATTTCTGTATTTGTTTTGTTATTCAGCCAGTGGGTTGTTTCTGTGCCAATCAGCAATGTTTTAGATTTTGTTTATCTACCACTTAATGTTTTGAAAATACGACCATATTTTTATATTAAACAATGAAAATAAAATCAGGATCATTTCACCCAGATCCTGATCTTTTGTTAGTGAACACGGGGCCTGCAGTCATGTCAGGCAAAACGTGTAGCAGTTGTTAAACTGCTGGAATCTAAAGTGATCATCCAACAAGAATATAGCCTGGCCAGCCTACACACCATTCTGTACAGTAAGCTCTGACTCTGTACTTAAACTTAAACCTTTCATCTTGAAATCCCATAAACCAATAATGGGCAGTTTCCTACAGTTTCAGAAATGGAAAGCTGGGCAAGTCCATTTCAGAAATTTAGGAGGTAAAGGGTTATTAGATAAGTTGTAAACAAGCACTATACATACAGTATAATCTGAAGTCTCCAGACTGCCAAGTGTTGGTGTCTTCTCTAACTGTAATACATAAATATACATACATCATTCATTCTAACATGAAGCCCTTATGCAATTTAAGGCATGTAAAAATCTCTTGACTTAAAAAATCAAGTGATTAGTGGTCAAAATGTGGCTATATTGGACATGACTTTGCCATATGATGCCTGTACACTGTTAAAATAAATGATTTGTGCAAAAAAAGAGAAAAAAGAAATATAATAACACAATATTTTCTTTTAAATTAATGTGAAATAGATCTCCTGCATGTAACAAGGGAGAAAACTCAACTGAGAAAATTAGTACCAATTGTGTATGTGCTTGATCCACACAGATATATCTTGCTTTTAAAACTTAATTTGTATTTTTCTATTTCTAGTTAAACTTTTTTTTATATATTTTCATTCTATATTGACAATAACCTCTTGTCTTAAGGACCCTGATATTACAATTAAAACAACTAATAGACATGGTATCTATGTTGATGTAATAATGGTATATTTATATATATATATTTTTTAATATTTTTTACCTCACAAGAAACTTTTTAAAACTTTATAGGCAATTGATTACCCCATAAGTATAAGATTTTTACACTTTATAGGCAATTGATTACCCCGTAAGTATAAGATTTTTACACTTTATAGGCAATTGATTACCCCATAAGTATAAGATTTTTACACTTTATAGGCAATTGATTACCCCGTAAGTATAAGATTTTTACACTTTATAGGCAATTGATTACCCCGTAAGTATAAGATTTTTACACTTTATAGGCAATTGATTACCCTGTAAGTATAAGATTTTAACACTTTATAGGCAATTGATTACCCCATAAGTACAACAATTTTACACTCTATAGGAAATTGATTACCCTATAAGTACAGTTGGTACAGAATGAACCTCACAATGATGACGTGTACATCTACACTCACACTTTAATGGCAATTGAGATCAAACATAAAAACTTACCATAAAACTCAGCATTCCTGTGAGAATTGTTGATACAGACCATGCTGGGTTCCATGTATCAGGGTGGAAATCACTTATACTCAAACACAGTCTACAAAATAAAGGCATAACTATATACTAAACAACATGGAGAAACCAGAAATAAATATTGACATTTATAACTTAATTTCCTGATCTGTTTTGATAAAACTACATGAAATTAAAATTATAATTCCAATGCATCTTGACTGTATTGTTATACACATAGAATTTCATCATTCACAGTACAGTGAAATTTGAGAAAACCGGACGCTGAGAAAATCGGAACTCTCTAAACACCGGACGAATAATTCAGTCCCAAATGTTCCCTTCTTTAAACTATTGTATTAAACATTGACAATACCGGAATCTGTAAAAACCGAATATCGGACGGTTGATAGGGGACTACAAAGTCAATTATATAGACAATTACCCTGACAATACCGGACAACGAAGGTGTGAATAACCTTATGTAGGTGTCTAATACGCTAACTGTGGGGTAGCGGACCAACGATTGTCTGATTTGTTTAATTATGTCTCATTTCACAGTTTGAATTATTTTAAGGTATAGATGTTACCTTTTACATAAATGCCAAAATGCACGAGGCATTGATAAGTTAAAATCAGTTGACGAGAACTGTCTATAATTGACAAATTTAAATTAATTAAAGACAGTGAAACTTTGCCAAGACCTACTTTAAAAATCTTTATCTGACAAATATGTTATAGGCAATATTTACAATTGGGGCATTATTATAAACAAACTAGGTAAAGTACATGTATGTTTGTTAAATCATTATCCATTACCCAAATGTAAACATATGCGGGTGTAATCGGACTTTATCGTTATGCAGTAACTGCTGTTCGTTTAAATCCAAAATTTTATTGTATTTATATGCAATAATTGGGACAAACGCAATTAAACCATATTGTATAGTATTTTATCATTTCTTTATTTAGCAATATACTTACTCATAATCATGAAAATGCAAAAATACGTTCAGCATCCTTTGTAAGTCATTGCTCGGTTTATATGATCCTGAACAGCTGAAGGGGACATTGAGAATACTGGACCGCTGGGAAAACCGGACAAAATCCTCGGTCCGAGAGCCGTCCGGTTTTCTCAACTTTCACAGTATATTGTTTTTATATTAACTTACCGTATCTCAATATTTTTGTGTAAATTTTTAAGATTTTGAATTTACTAGCCCGAATTCCAGTTTTGAATTTATTCTACTATATATTTGACTAAATTTTCCTAAAATTTTCTCTGGCGCGAACTAATTTTCACTGGCCATGGGCATCTGGGCCAGTGCTTAATTTAATGACTGAATTTTTGGTTTGTTTTGTTTGGTTTAACTTACACTAACATGCTAATGGTCATATGGCGACTTTACAACACTGCCTGGTGGAGGACATGTGCCCCAATGTACTATGCAAGCACCCGAGTACAACAAACAACCTTTCTTAAGCAAGCTGGATAGCTTTCTCACATTAAAAAATCCAAAGTCTCTGATAAGATTCGAACCAACAGTGGCGAGGGACAAGTTGTTTCAGTCTGACTCAGCCATATTAGCATCTACTTTTTATGGAAAATTTTACCAAACCAGATTTTTGTATACAAATAATATTTTGTTCTGCTCTGTTCATATAACACATTTTTTTCATTTTTGATATTGTATGTCAAATTTGTAAACAAAACAAATCTTTTTATGAGGTAAGATATTACATTGCTACAAATAGTATGGCTATATGAAATGTGCCCTTAATTTCTATTACTGTAAATGCCCAATATAAAACATAGTAATGGTTAAAAGAATACAAAGTGAAAAATGGATGTCAATAACTAAATTTATCACATAAACCGCGGCACATGAGTGTAATAAAGCCATTTAATAAAATGGTATTACATTAGACGATATAACACTAGTGTAATAACACTTTGACGTGACGTCATTTGCGCTATAAACATACCATTAAAGTGCGCTAATGTTAGGGTTACACTATAGGTGCATCAAAGAAAAAAGACTTTTGTTAACAGTTTACCGTTCTTATTTTATATATGTGGTAAATAGAATATTTTATTCGTGTAGATTCAATACTAAATGTATTTAACTCGTTGAATAAAACAAAATTATGTTTGCCAGAGGCTCGCATAATATGATTTTATTCAACTTGTTCAATAAATTTAGTATTAGGCCTACACTCATTCAATATCCTCTATAACATCAATTATAATCATCTGTGAGTGCTTTATAACATACCTTGTATTTAGTTTAAACCTTCCATTTGGTGTAATCATATATATACTTGGAGGTTTAAAGGGAAATTCACGAGGAAACACAAGTTTTCCATGATATGTTCCTCCTGAAAAATATGTGTGAAGTTTAAGTTAACACAGCTTTACTGAATAGCAAGATAATAACAAATTCCTTGTCAATTTTGACCATGACATGGCCAAAAAAATGTTGGAAATCATAATACAATTTATAGATATGCTATTCATAGTTTGCAGTATCCACTTACAGTTATACTTTACTGCTTGGTACAGCGAAACATCACACATCTATGAGCAGTTCTTTTAATTATTAAGTTTTAAAAAATGTGCGTGAGAATTAACTTGTTGCAAATGCTTCTTTTAATGACTTAATTTTTAGAGTTACCACATATGGGTGCTTCCTACTATTACATTGACAAAGCTAAAACATTCCCTGACTTACATGTAGCTTAATGCACATTGTCTATCTTTTATCTCAAGTGACCATAAATCTTTATGTAACATGATCGCTTCAAGTAAACAAATGAACCGTGTCACGACAAAACCAACATAGTTTGCGACCAGCATGGATCCAGACCAGCCTGCACGGATGCGCTCAAATATCTTTTATTATTAGAACCATAAAAGTATGAAAAGTTTATTATAATATATATGCAAAAAAAACATTACATACCTTCATATGGAGAATTTTCTGGCCCGACAACAAGATAGTGCCTACAAGGGAAAGTACACAATATGTTAACACTACATATACTGATATAAATTATCAATGTTTGAAAATACAGTCAACACTTTAGATTGTCACATTTGTGTGAGGATTTATGTATTCATGTTAAAGGGACTCCACTGAGTTTTTTTTATGTGAAGGGACGGAAAATATTGTTTCAAGATTTTTGTATAACTAGATGTATGTCTAGACCAATAACTCATCTACAAAATTTCAGATCATTTGCTTACTCCATTTCCCAGAAATAATCAATTTTATTGTGCAAATTGGCCTAATTAATGAAAACCGTTTAAACGATTTTCACTCATATCGGCCAAAATTCGCATAAAAATTGATTATAAATTTGTTAGCGTGTATATTTATATATCATCTATTGTTTGGTTTCAAATTCAAATGTACCAATTGATTTAAGAAAGAATTTCAAAATGTATTATTTTAGGCTATTGGACCTCAGTGGAGTTCCTTTAAGATATGATGATGATTCCATGTGTTGTTTTTGTTTGTTTGGGTTTTTTTGCGGGAGGTGGCGGTTTCATGCTTTTTTTAAATGCTTTTCTTAAAAATTATGGCTGTCTAGTGTCACTTATAACATTCAAGATATATAAATGATCTTTTTGAGAATTGAGTATTTGTAAATTGAAACAAACTTTTCAAGTTAGTAATGTATGACACTATTGTCAAGTTAGTATGACAGTGTTGTTGTATGTACTCAAAGTGCCAATAATTGATAAGAGCACAATCTTTATTAATAATGATCACACTGTTTACCTCACACTGATACCAAAATATAATCACTTAGCTCAAAGTTTAATTTTTTTCCCATGGCCCGTACTTTGTACATAATGGTCCATGTACAAAATGCAGGGTTGTCATTAACATTTTTTGCAGAAGGTTTGTTTTGAACTTGAGGCGGTCATTTCTGTCTTTATCATGCAAAACAAAGAGTGTTTTCTTAATTTTGAGGCGGCCCATATTGCATTTGAGACAGGTATTTTGGCCTCCTGCCGCCTCTTAATGACAACCCTGAAAATGGTCCACCATTTTCAGACCAAGTAGGCCCAGGGCCAAGTACTTTCAAATTCTCAGCAAATCTCATGGTACATGTAGCCAATAATAGCTTTATAAACTGTAAAGTGTGTTTACCATTCTAGTATATTTGATGGTAGAGGCGCCGCTTTCACATAAGGTACTGGATCTTTCATAATTCTCATGTAATCTTGTCGCAACCTTGCTGTCGCTGTTGTGTTGACACGTTTTGAAGATGACATCTAGAGAAAAAAAAACAGTCACCAAATTAAGTTGACAAATAACAAGAACTGTCGGAGGACAGTAACGCTAGACTATTCAAAAGTTGTCACAAGGGTGTTTCATCAAGTATAATAATGCTTACCTATATGAATACATAAAATTGTCCGAAAAGGTACAAAGGCTTTTATTAAGATGTTTTATCAAGTAAATCACTGCTTAATCATTATGAATGCATGAAATTGTCCCAAAAAAGGCACAAACCCTTCAGTAGTTATGGAGATACCAGCTTACAAGCAAAACCTTTAACAAGAATTTCTAAGCCGAAAAAAGGGGCATAATCATGTAAGATAATCACAGAGAACAAGTGAGTGAAGTTTCAAACCTTTCCCTTCCGTAGTTATGGAGATACCAGCTTACACGCAAAAACTTAACCAAGGATTTCTAAGTCAATAAAGGGGCATAATTATGCAAAAAAGCAAATCACAGTTATAGGACTTGTGCCAATCATATTAGATAATCACAGAGAACAAGTATGTGAAGTTTCAATTCTTTCCCTTCAGTAGTTATGGAGATACCAGCTTACACGCAAAAACTTAACCAAGAATTTCTAAGTTGAAAAAGGGGCATAATTATGCAAAAAAGCAAATCAGAGTTACAAAATGTAGTCAGATTAGCTCCCCACCTAATGTTGTCTTTTTTACATTTGTACTAAAAATGTGTAAACCGAATGTGACGTATGTTACTATAAATAGACATATAAATGAGTTTATCTGGGCTAAGTGCCAAGTTTTTCTAGGCAATCATATGCCCCTGTTGATCTATGTAAGACTTTAAAATTATGTTTTAGGCTCTGTTCTGTTCAACTTAAGTTTAGGCTGCTAACTAGCTTAAGATCTTCAGAGTACATGTTTAAACGGTTTATATATTATAACATGATGTGATCGCTGAACACAAACCCGTAGGGAAAGTCCACCAATAATCGTGCCAGGAATATGACATGCTCGTATTCATTCAACAAACATGCCATGGAGTAAAGTGAAGTATGCCTTGATAAAACTATGTATAATACATGTATGTTGATAAGCCAAAGATGGACACATAAAAAAAACTTAGTTATTATGAACATTATATTTATAAACAACCTAATAGTTTCCACCAGGTAAAAAATTCAGCACTTGGCCGCCATATTACCAAAATGTTTGACCACGTGATAACGAAATTGACTTTTTTGTGTTAATTTGCGTGGACGGTTATGAATACAGGACCCATGGATGTGCTTCCAACATTTTTATAAATTACTTTTTTAAACATATTGAAAAAGATGATTTACTGAGTTTTGTATTCAATATTATTTTATCTTAATACTGCAAAATCAAAGAAAATAAATAAAAACATTATCTTCACTTGAATTATAAATACTGAAATCATTTCAACAAAAATGTTCTTAATATAACTCTAAGTTAGTAAGTACTCTAATCAGTTCCCACGAATTACGTCATTGACCTTTTCGAAAACCTAGCTAAACACCGTTTTCCGGTATGTTACGGATTAAGCTCTAGTACTAAAGTATTTTTTTTCTAGAAATACTTTTTTACACTATCCCAACACTGTGCCGGGTCCCTTTGGGTCTCCCGTAGCTCCTAAATGTCAACTTCAAGGCCGACTGTAGTCAGTGTAATTGATGTTTTACAGTTAAATAGGCAATTTTAATGATTGTATCGATATTTTGATACCTTTAATGGTATAGTCTATAGAACGATATAAAAACTAGAAATGTGTCCATAGGACACGGGTGCCCCCACCGCACCACTGTTCTGTCAATCTTTTTACTAAGTCAAGGGAAATAACTCTACAAATACTGGATAAATCCACAAGCCAAACCCCAGGTGCAAATCTAAAATATGCTGTTCAACCTGCCCATAAGGTTTATTGACTTAGTATGTCAAATCCTTTTTGAGAAACTTGCGACACAAGTTGAAAATTGCAAAAATTTTCTACGTGAAGGGCAATAACTCGACGAAAATGCCTGGTGCACAACTGCACATGCTGATCAATATTCCTGTAAAGTTACATGACTCTAGGTCAAATACTTTTTGAGTTATGTGCGACACATGTTGAAAATTGCCAAATTTTACTAAGTCAAGGGCAATAACTCTGAAAATACTAAAAATATCCAGATGAAAATACCCAGGTGCACAACTACACATGCTGATCAACATTCCTGTAAAGTTTCATGACTCTAGGTCAAATACTTTTTGAGTTATGTGCGACACAAGTTAAAAATTGCCAAATTTTACTAAGTCAAGGGCAATTACTCTAAAAATACTAAAAATATGCACACGAAAATACCCAGGTGCACAACTACACATGCTGATCAACATTCCTGTAAAGTTTCATGACTCTAGGTCAAATACTTTTTGAGTTACATGCGACACAAGTTGAAAATTGCAAAATTTTACTAAGTCAAGGGCATTAACTCTGAAAATACTAAAAATATCCAGACGAAAATACCCAGGTGCACAACTACACATGCTGATCAACATTCCTGTAAAGTTTCATGACTCTAGGTCAAATACTTTTTGAGTTACGTGCGACACAAAAGTGAACGGACGGACGGACGGAAGGACGGACGGACGGACAGACGGACGGAAGGACGGACGGACAAGGGTAAATCTAAATGCCCGCCACTAACGTGGGGGCACAATAATTGTTTTATTGCAAAATTCACAAGAATTAATTGGAACACGGGTATTTGCAAATGAAAAATAAGGTTAAATCAAGGTATGTTATTCTGGTAACGTTTCGTAACGGTCTAATCCAAAGCTTTAATGCCGCATCGGATGAAAAACAAAAATGATAAAACGGCTTATAAACAGGTCTAGGATTAATGATATTTATGGACTGTCCGTAAATTTATAGACAGTCTAGAAATTTAAAGATTTTTCAATCCATAAATTTACAGATATTCAATGTGAAATTTGCAGTTTTTAGTTTTACAATAAAATCCGCAGCTAAAGACAAGTTGTTTTATTGATTGTTTATATTTACAAAGGTAATTGGGTGAGTTTCATCTTTGTATGATGATTTTGAAATTTTTGTTAAAAGTGAAAATTGAAAGTCATCAAACTGTTCTGAATTTTAGCAAACTGTTACAACTTACATTTGATCATATAATACCTAACCTTGTTCAGTTTAACCTGCAGTTTTAAATTTCAATACCTTGTGATACCTTGTGATGTTTGGGAAACTTTATTAGTCCCCTAACTGACTATCATGCAACTTCTACTATTTTCTTACTTAATGTCTGTAAATTTACAGATAAGAAAATCTGTAAAATTATGGATTGTCCAAAAATTTACAGACTGTCCGTAAACTAGAGAAATTCAAGAAAGAGCATTAAGATTCATTTATGATGACTATCAATCAGACTATGACTCACTTTTAATAAAATCTAAACTACCAAATTTAAAATTAAGACGAATCAGAACTATAGCTCTCGAAATTCATAAAATTATTCATAAACAAGGACCAACATACTTACATGATCTTGTTAATATAAAATCTCATTCTTTTAATTTTAGGTATAAAAATGTAGCCATTATCCCTCAGGTAAGAACCACCAGTTATGGCAGCAACTCTTTTCGTTCCTATGCACCTAAACTATGGAATTCACTTCCTCAACACCTCAGAATGGAAGTGAATTATGACCAATTTAAAAGTCTAATTGGTGCATGGAATGGAGAGAGTTGCTCATGTACTTTCTGTCAATAAACCTGCATTATTATAATTTATAGTTTAGCTCCATCATCAGTTTTGTTTCTTGCCTGCTTTCTTTTGTTTTGCTGCTTACTTACATGTATCTGTTTATTTCACATTTGGCTTAAATTTTGTTAATATTCTCAACATAAATGATTATGTACATGTATTATTTTTCCAGTATGCTTGAATTTTTGTTGCTTATTGTCAGCTTTTTGCGAAGTTTGCTTATTGAGGAGGCTGCTGATCACTTCTTGCAAATTTTGAATTGGGGATTTTTATTTATAAAACCTAATTAGTGGTAACAGTTTTGTGATCCTTTTCATTTTCAATATCGTATTTCCTTTCTTTTATAGCAGTCCAGGCTAGGCCTGGGTCAAGATCAGCAGTATCCACCCACTTTTAATGTAATCTTATTTTATGTATGTGCTAATATGTTCCGCATTTTATCTAGATATATATTATTTTATTCACTTATGATACAGTATAGAACTTTTAAGCATATCCTTAGCATATCATTACTATTTATTAATTATTATTATTTTATTTTAAATTATAACATTTAGTGTCTACATCCCATATTATAGTAATTTAACTTATCTTTTACCATTTGTCTTTCAAAGTTTAATGGAAGTGGCTAGCCGTACGGGCCCGTACGGCTAGCCAAAAGTTCTAGCCGTACGTGAGTCACGTACGACTAGCCAGGACACACTGTATTGGCTAGCCGTACGGCACTTTTAAAAATTATATGGAAGTCGAAAATGCATATGTTATTTTGTGTCTTTAAACTAGGATTTTAATCAAATCTCGCATTTGTCCTAGTGTATTCACTTTAATAAAGATGCTCCGCCATTTTGTAAAAAAATGAATACGAACAAGCCTTTTATAATCTATTTTGATAAAAGTGTCAACGTTGCATGTTATTAGTTATAAGGTACATGATTTTCATGCTTATGATTTGTTGTTTTATTTGTATGAAAGATGAATTGTTAAATCATTTTTGTTAATTAAGCACATGGATCGAATAAATAATGATCGGAGGGAAAGAAGGAAAGAAAGAAATAAATAAAAAGAATACTGAAAAAAAAAACGACGAAAAGCAAAAATAATTTAATAATTTTCAAATACAGTAGATAAATATCGAACATAAAAGCACAATCAATTAATTAGCCTTAATTAAAGCCTACCTAGGGACTGACAATAGAATTTTAGAATGCGTTTCACGGAACATGCAAACTTTCCTTAATGATGGAAAAATTTCTATACCGTCGGTAATTGACGCAATTATCAGAGCCCAACAACAATTATTTTCGGTGTTTTTTTTTTTCAATTTGAAAATTAAACATAATGAGACAAAAAAGGATTATTATCAAAATTTTGTAAACTATTTCAATTGATGTTATTTTAAATCTGCAACCAAAAGCTATTTTTCTCGACGTCTTGAGATGACAAAAATATATATTCGTACTTTCTTTACTGTAGCCAACAAGGCGATTAATCTCTTAAAAAGTAAACATACGAAGACAATTGCTGTTTCTTGGTTAAAATCCTCGCTTAAATTCATAAAAAAACATATGCATTTTCGGCTTCCATATAATTTTTAAAAGTGACGTACGGCTAGCTAAAACAGTGTGTCCTGGCTAGTCGTGACGTGACTCACGTACGGCTAGAACTTTTGGCTAGCCGTACAGGCCCGTATGGCTAGCCACTTCCAAGTTTAATATCTTAATGTGCTTCTTTTATGAGTTTTATGTTTATATCATTATGCATGTATGTCAGTCAAAAGCTATACATAGCTTATGTTTTGTAAAATGTTATATATGTATACCGACAATAAATAAATTTTGATATGATTTGATAATGAAACTCTAGACCTGTAGGCTGATAAAGTTTTGGAAGCCAGACATGCCAGAACTCAAATGGTTAACAGGTTAACAAACGTTAATAACTAGCCAGATTGTATGACAAAACTTATGTAAATATAAAGAATTTAATTAAAACAAAGGTGATTAAATAGAAATACCTTCAATCAATTGTTTTAGTAGTGGATAAAACCTTTAAAATACGTTTCATCTAATCATTATCAAAGAATTATTTCTTGTGAGAAAGAAAAACAGGAAGTTGTAGTCACTGGGTATAGGCTAATACTGCTGAATAATTATCATCAACAGTGAAAAAATCGGGACAGGTATAAAACCCGGTGCCTCTCCAATTTTTCTCACTAAAACTGAAGAAAAACACGGCGCCCCTACTGACTTCTTTATTTCTTAACCAGTTTTAATAATTTTTGTATCACATTAAAGATTACTAAATAAGCTTTCTAGAGATGTCTTTATAATTATAATGAATTGAGTAGAAATGTTATTTCAGTCCTTTCAAATTTTAGGATTTTTATGCCTCCACAAAGTGGGGAGCATAGCGTTGCACTTGTCCGTCCGTACGTCTGTCCGTCCGTACGTCTGTCCGTACGTCCCGAAATCTTGTGAACGCAACTTCTCTTAAACCGGATGGCAGATTTTACTTAAACTTCCAGGGATGAACAACCTTAATGTGTAGATGGTAGTAAAACCCTTGATGCGACCAAATTTACCAGAATTATGGCCCTTTGTTGATTTTTCACTATATACCATATATTTGTTGTCAGTGGGGGCATCCGTGTCCTTTGGACACAGTTCTAGTTTCAAAACAAAAACGCACTATAAAATCCGGAGAGAAAAATAAGGCGCTCTTTATTTATTAATTCTCATTTACTTTATATAGAATGAAAGTTAAGATAACAAACTTCAAGAATATACAAAAAATGAAGTTATTTAATCGGTCATCACTGTTTTTCTGATTCTTTAATATTAAAATTCTAATCAGTATAGTAATTTTCATTGTATAACTTTTTATCGGCCAGGATTAAAATAGAAGTTTGAACAAATTTAATTGAATTTTAAGCTAAAAATCATATCTTGCTGTAGATAGCGAATTCCAGTCAACCCGGCCCAAAGTTAATCCTGCCCCCCCCCCCCCCCCCAAAAAAATAAAATTGGTTGATCTGGCACCACATTCTTTCTTGTTGTCAATTGCGGCCCCAAAGTCGTCAATAAGGCATTTAAAATGTAGATTAAACAGAGTTGTAAAGATACAATTTCATTCGCACGCTCCCTTAAAATTTATGTGGATTTTATTTTGTAGGAGTTTCTCAACACCGTTTGTAGTAATATTTATAGAGGACACAGAATCATAAGGACTATTACCCAGACCGGGATACACAGAACTTATTTCATTTGTAAACACAGAAAATTGTTTATTTAAATGTCTGCTTTTTCTGAAATTTTAAAACCCCATTTTCCCTCAAGGGTACACAACAAGAATCATTTAAAATAACCCCTTATTAAAACGTTTGGTTGCCCCATGTTTATGATCTTAATTACGCCACAAACTGTGTTGTTCATATAAACCCAGTAAGCATTTTGTGTTTTCTTCTCGATGAGTGTTTAAATCTTTTTAAATTTATGAAGTACAGTGTAATTTTTTTTCATTTCACTATAGAATAAAGAAAAGCAGAATCCCTAAAGAAAGTACAACACAACAAAATTGAAAATGTTGCAGGCTCGGTTTGATTGAGCCTGTTCATGGACGCTTCTGGAAAGTGCAAGTTACCGTCCACGCCCCCTAGCACCGGCTTAAGCAGAATTCAACATTTAACACAAAAATGGTGAAATTTTGGATTAAGAAACATCCGCAGATGTGTTCATACGGCGATTATCATGGAACCTTCAATGAGACACAGTAGTGCCATTCCATGAAAAGCGGCATATGGTCCCCAAATAAAAGAATGTGTGTGCCCTAAACGAGAAAACAATGGGCGGAACTAAATAAAATGGAATTTTGAAAGGGGGTCTGAGGTTATGAGGCCTGCATATCACAGATAAGACGTCAAAAGACAAATTTAAAATGGCAACATATCCTAAGGGTGATTATACAGTATTCAAGTAGGAATACTGGAACCACCAAAGTTGAAATGGCCGAAAAGAAGAAACTAAAATTACCACATAACATGTATACACAACAATATATATTGTCGTGCTGAACGATCTTCAAGGGTCGAAAATATAACATCATTGATTAAATGTACGTGGAGACTTTTTACTGCCGCCACACGGTACAAATAACACGGACGTGACAATAAAATAGAGAAATTCAGAATCTCTAAAGAAAGTACAACTAAGTAACCCTAGAGTCTAAATTACGTTTTTCATTAGCTTTTTGATGTTGTTTGCCAGAAACAATTTTGTTTAATATTTTATATTTCTCCACACGATTTTAAATACATGTTTTAAAAACCTCCAAAAGTTTCTGAACATTCATATTGTCTATATTATTCAAATTTAAAAATTCAGCTAATCCTGCCTTTATATTCGCCCAGTCTGCCTTATTAAATAAGAGGAACTTACGTATTTTCTGATTGATTCTGGCAGATGACCAAGTATCTACAAAAAGTATTAAGCCTGAACCACGGATTTATATAAATCCGTGCCTGAATGAATGCATTTATTCAAATCTAATGAACAAATAGTTTAAAATCAGTCACTTAACAAAGAAATATTAAGTGTGAAAAAACCCCTAAATATTGTAGTTTGGTCCCTTTCATTTCCCTCACCATTTGTACTCGTGACTCGTGAGTATATAAATTCGAAAATACATCTTCCTAAATGCATACATAAATAATGCTTGAATAAGTGTCTATACAGTATGGACTAGAGAAAGCGAGAAAGAAGCAATACAATTTTACTTTTAAACTAATAATTTTGAAAATATTGTATGTCGACTTGCACCTTTGATAGCTACAGTAGTGCTAATTTAGAGATAATAAAAGGTGGGGGGAAAATCCCGGGATCGCCTATAGAAAAGCCGGGATCCGGGATCGTATTAAACATATAGTAATCCCGGGAATTGACCACCCGTCATCGATAAATTATCGATTATTTCATGCCTTTTGTGAAAGATATGCTTGTGATATGCTTGTTCACAATTTTTATGATGTTTTTTTTTATCGTTGATGGCTATGATATATATTTGTATTTGAATGATTTTCGTTGAGACTCGCATGTACTGTAATACTTTATACATGTGTCTTGGTTGGTTATTTCATATGTTTGATAATGGAAACATTTAATTAACAGCCGTACTAAAAAACTACAATTTGTACGAAAATAAAGTTTAGATTATTATTATAATTGTTGTTTAATTATTATTATAATTATTATTATTATTATTATTATTATTTTATTATTATTTGAATGTGATTGTAGAGCTTTTGAATAAGTTTAATTTGTAGTAGGCCTAGTTATGAAAAAATCTTTTAGCGTATTTTTTCACAGATGAGAGCCTTAATTGACCTCAGAATGTCACACACCCATAATCTTATTTAATATTGTAAGTACATGTACATGTACTGGCAGTGGAAGTCATTGTATATTGGTTTCGAGATATTGACACAAATGACACGTGCACTTTTATAATAAATATTATGAGAGATGAGAGACACCTGTCTTGTGAACCAAAGCGTGTTTGCTACGTAAAGTAAGATTAAGCCGGGTTTTTTTAAATTTGATTCAAATACATTTTTTTTATTCGTCGCGGAAAAAGATGACCTTTTATATAAATATTTTGATTTTCCTACTTAGATATAAATCTTTTAATTTTTAGTGATTTCCGCTTGTCAAACAGAATCAGACTTGTAATGTTCAAAGCATTTTACTCCTTTCAATAAATTAGTATCTTATACCTTCAAAAAATCACAACAAACGAATTATCATTTTCTCTATTAAATCATTACGATATTTGTACAATATTTTTAGAACATCTTTGATCTACCATATCACATTTAGAAAAGACGGGATTGCATTAGATATATAGAGATCCCGGGATTTGACCACTGCCGTGTCATATTCAGAAAAGCCGGGATCGTATTTAACAAAGAGAGATACCGGGAATTGACCGTCTGCCATATCACATTTAGAAAAGCCGGGATCGTATTAGATATATAGAGATCCCGGGATTTGACCACTGCCATGTCACAGTCAGAAAAGCCGGGATCGTATTTAACAAAGAGAGATACCGGGAATTGACAGTCTGCCAAATTACATTTAGAGAAGCCGGGATCGTATTAGATATATAGAGATCCCGGGATTTGACCACTGCCATGTCACAGTCAGAAAAGCCGGGATCGTATTTAACAAAGAGAGATACCGGGAATTGACCGTCTGCCAAATTACATTTAGAGAAGCCGGGATCGTATTAGATATATAGAGATCCCGGGATTTGACCACTGCCATGTCACAGTCAGAAAAGCCGGGATCGTATTAGATATATAGAGATCCGTGCTGGATCACATATATAAAAGCCGGGATCGTTTTAGACAAGCAGTGTCTATCATCACCTTCACCATCGTCGTCATCACTAATAAATCAAGTTATTATAATATAGGGGAAATTATTATTGAGTGGCATGCGGCATAGTTTGAATATATATAATAATGTGTATATAACGAAGGTCAATACAAGTTGGCAATCAATTAATTCTATGATAATATACATGTATCTAAATCATATATCAGTAAGGTAGAAGTAGCTAGTTCATTTTGAACAAACACAAAACAGAACAGAACTTTTATTTCGGATTTATACATAGTACATCATCACATACATAATAATATTCAAGTAACATGTACTTTCAGTGCAATCAATGTAAAGAAATCATGATATAAATAATATAAAGAAATCAATAATTGTAATGAAACTTATGTTGATTGTTATTAAGCCTCAGTTGAGGATGAACATATTTAAGGAAGAAAATCAATATCAAAACTTAAAAATAAAAAATTTTGATCTATCATTGAACATTATTTAATAGTGAAGTTCTAACAGTCATAACATTTTTGTAATAAAATGCTAATTAACATAGTTCCTTTCTATTATCACTTTGCACAAATGCAATAAATATGTACATACTTGGGTTAACAAAATAATATCTTTTAATATAAAGGTTACGAACATTTGTATAACATGGGCATATAAGATCAAAATGAAATTCGTCTTCTAAGTCTCTTAAAGCAGCACGCCTCCAGATTCATGCTAATTTTCATAAAAAAATTGAAAATGTTTTTGAATGTTTTATATTGTGAAATAACCAAAAGGAAGCCATTTATATATTATCAATGGCACTTACAAGCCATGTAAATTACCAAAGTGGTCAAAATATGCATAAATAGACCTTACTGCGTTAGTAACGCAGCAGAAATATAGTTGTACATTTAAAAAAATCAGTCATTAACTGCACATAACATGTAAAATATTACTTGAATCTTGAACCATTTTACGTTTCCTAAAGTCGTAGTACATATTTCTCAAGTTTGATTTTATCGAAATATTTTGACTCATCTGGAGGCATGCAGCTTTAAAGAACAACATTGGCAGTAGCGTTCATTTCTATTGTATTGTATGTATTCTGTTTCTAGCATATCTGCCAGTTTGTATTCTTAGGTTGTGTGCAGAAGTTCGTAATCTAGTTACAAATCGTCTCAAATGTTCAGGCAATATATCTAAATATCTTTCGTTTCAAAACTTCACATATACAGACATGTAAATAAACACATGTTTCAGTATGATAATTCATTTTAAAGTTGCATGCCTCCTGATAAACCAAAATATTTCAAGGAAACCAAACTCGCGAAAAATGTACCAAGATTTTAAGAAAAGTAAAAAAAATATAGAAGTTTCAGGTAATGATTTACATGATATACGCGATTTATGCCTGATTTTGTCGTATTTATAACGTTAATATACGTACCTGTTATAACCATACATATTGATTTTATTTCATTATGCTGTATAGAATTCTTACATAGAACCAGGGATGTATAATATATATAAACGTTCCTGAAAAATCGAAAACCATGTGGCAATAACTTTTTTCAAGTATTAGGATTCATAATAGACGAAAATAAGATTATTGTTGATATTACAAATCTATTTTTATAAAATAATAAAAAAAGTTTTATATATGATTATGACACAAATTAACAAGGAAGAACACATACCGTGGTAATAGTAAAACATAAAAGTATTATACAAGTAAAATAACTTTGCCTAGTACATACAGTTTCACAATTTTAATTAAAAATGCACGTGGTTAATCTGTGCTTCGTAATTAATTTCTAAATATATATTATATAAGTATAATTGACTCCAAGAGATTTTGCAAATGTGATTAAGAGTAATATGTAAATTAATATAATCTTTTCTGTCACAGAAATTATTTCATTAATACAAAGATTTGTATCTGTAAGCGACGCTGGGCCAATCAACAGGGTGCATATGTTGTAATTACAATTAAGCGACACAGGGCCATGATATCATTAATCAACAGGGTGCATAACATTACATCAGATAACATCACTTGTGCCAGTTATTTAATTATGATCCGACTTTAGCTAAATGATCATCCTAGGGGCTTTATGACATTGGCCATGTCTCACTGATTTGATCCCAAAGAATGATTTCCAACTGGTATTAATAAACACAGTTGTTACAGAAATAAGTATTTTTCAATTATTAACGAAATTTCTGTGTACGTTTGTCATCTTGTTTATAAATACGTTAATTGAAGGAAAATATTTTCTTTACATTATCTAATAAGCAGAATATGAAAAATATAAAAAAATTAAGTTGAAAATATCACAACATAATTCATTGTACCTTTCATAAAATCTTTAATGCAACACCTATTAAATCGAATTAAGGTGTTGAATTTTTTAATTGCTTCATCATTATATTTTTCATTTACCATGATCTTGCACATATAAATTTTCATCAAGTTATGTAACGTGAATTACTATTTTCAATGTTATACGAACCGCAGCCAGAAAAGCCGGTATCCTATTAAAACACATAGGGATCCCGGGAATTGACCAGTCCAATGATATATTTTTCAGATAAGCCGGGATCGTATTAAACATATAGGGATCCCGGGAATTGACCAGGCCAAGAAGATATTTTTCAGATAAGCCGGGATCGTATTAAAACACATAGGGATCCCGGGTATTGACCAGTTCAAGAATATAGAGTTTTCAGAAAAACCGGAATCGTATTAGACGTACAGATAAAGAGTAAATTATCATTCGATTATCATAAATCAGCATTTTTATATACAAAATGTAATATTTTACACGCCTTTTACGTAAAATAAGCATGCCAATTAAGTCGAACTTGTGTTTACAATAGTGTATAAATCCTCAACCATAATGGTCACGAAAAATAGTTGATTTTCCTTATTAGACTTAAGAGATCCCGGGTAATCGCATTAAGAAAAGCCGGGATCGTATAAGATATATATATCCCGGGAAATTGACCATTACCATCTTGCTTTCAGAAAAGCCGAAATCTATTAAACACTACAGAGATCCCGGGAATTGACCACCTGTCATACACGTCAAAAGTGTTTTTTTTTTGTTATCAATTATGTTAAGTATATCTTCTGATCTTTTCTAAAAATAATATTTAAATACATGAACATAAAATTAAGCCAAATAGTGTATTAACAAAAACTTTGATTTTTCCAATTATACTATAATTACAATTAAGTTTTGTGATTTCCGCATTTTAAGTTTGTTAATAAATAACTCGAAATATATTTAAATCTTAAGTTAAATTCATTTACTGTTCATTACATACAATTAAGGAAATAAATAGTTAACGTTTAATCGCCTCTCATTACGACAATAATCAACACAAATGTAGTTTATGAGTTTTCCCTATATATCTAATACGATCCCGAAGTCTAAATTGTTACCGGTTTACACTGTACCCAAGAGGTAGAACGATCGGAATGAATTAACCAGATGATAGCGTGAGAATATATGAATTATGGTAGATAAAGTTAATGAAAATCTAAGGCAATTGTTTTTACATTTTTTTATTATACTATTTGTGTAATACACTTATTTTCTTTGACAATAGTTTTAACTGTTGAAGGGATGAAAACGGTCCATTCGGCCTTAAATAGACTCGGTCCGATTCATCTCGGGGGTAGTCAGATTATTTTCTCCATTACCAGTTCTTCACCTGACGTTTCCTCCTTAGTACTGTACTCTCCATATTTTGGTGGAGAACAGTCTGCATATGTGCAGTATATACAGACAATTCCTCCCCATTTGTATTGTTATCTGGTTTAGGTTTGGGAGAGAACCGTCAGGGAGAGGAACTGGTAAGGGAGAGAATAGTCTGTCATTCATGAATAGGTAGTCAGACTATTCTCTCCCTTACCAGTTCCTACCCTGACGTTTCCTCCCTGACGGTTCTCTCCCTATTTTGGGGGAGAACTGTCTGCATATTTGCAAATAAGCAGACAGTTCCTCCCCATTTTCATTTTTTTTTTAATACAGAATTATTAAAGTATTTAGATGTTAAATAAATGGGTAAGTTTATTATTAATTGATATTAATTAGAGACACAAAATATTTTGGTTGAAGTATAAAATTTAGATGTTTGATAAATGGGTAAGTCAATTGATATAAATTAGAAAAAAAATAGCGGATGAGTAATTTTTTCTGATTTTTTTATTTTATTAGATCTAATGTATAGTTTTAAATATGTTTAGTCATTTGAAAATAATTAATGAATAATTTACTTGATTAGGATAATCATTATATAATATAAATTATTATGTTGTTTTGTGTTGTTCAATTATTTTTTTATATAAATAAGAATCAAATTTATAAGAAAAAAAAAATATAAATGCATTGTAATTGCTAAATTTCATACTTTTGTCAAATGAAGAAAGGAGTTCAATACACTGTCACATGTGTGTTAAGTTTGCTGTCAGAGATAATTATATATATTAAGTGTTTGTTAATTCATTACTCAAGAATCAAGGTGTTGATTAGATTAAAATAGCTGTGAAAAGGTGTTGATGAATAATATTTACCAGTCCAATGTATATCAATCACTGTCAAATAATCTTAATCTCTCACAATGAAGGTGTTAATAGGATTAAAACATCTCGAAAAGGTGTTTAAAATTTATAGGCACTTTTCAGCTGATCAACATAATATAAAACATAAACATGTATCAAACACATTCTTCTTCTCCAAATCCCTCCAGAGGCGTGCACTTCTCTGGAGGGTGGCGCTAACAACTTAAACAAGAGCCGTTTTATGTCAACCGCCTGTTTGCAGCCGTCACGGAACTTGATGCTTCTCCGGTATTGTCTTTCCTCCATCGAACGAAGTACAGGACTTAGGAAAATGGGCATGAAAAAGACGTCCTTGATGAGACTTCTAGAGTGGACCGGCATGGACGCTGAGATCTCGGACATATGGAATTTCCGGCGCCGAGCTAAAATAAACCTAATACAACAACAACAAACAAAACACATTCTTTTAATAATCTTCATTAAGAAATATTATTAGCTAAAGTAAAAACTAAAATGATCTAATAAAAATAAATTGGGGGAGAACTGTCTGCATATTTCAAATTTGGGAGAGAACCGTCAGGGGAGGAAACGGTTTGGGAGAGAACCGTCAGGGAGAGGAACTGGTAAGGGAGAGAATAGTCTGTCATTCTTATGAATACATCATAAATGATGCATTTAGGCCTGTTTTTAATCAACTGAGCATGCTGTTTAAAACACAGGGACCCAGCACAGTGTTGGCATAGTGTAAAAAAAGTAATTCTAAAAAAATATATATACTGTATATATAATATATAGACTATATATTATATATAAAGTATAATTTTTTTTTCTAGAATTACTTTTTTTACACCATCCCAACACTGTGCCAAGTCCCTTTGGTTTAAAAGCAATGTTTACAAAAAATGGCGACATTGACATCTATACTGCGGTCAGTCTATTTACCCAAAGATGGGTTTCCTAGCAGTCTGATCAGAACTTGTACTTTTTATAAAATAAAATAAAAATTTGTCAACAGACAAATACAAAACTTAGAAAGAACAAAGTTAGGTACCAGTCTTGCATTACTATGTTTTTAATGTTAGTCTTTTAATTTCATTTTAACTGGAACATTAATATTCCCGAAACGTAACACCTTTTCTCACATTTATTGAAAATTTCATTGCATTTTTTCAGACTATTTTTATTTTTAACAATAAAAAATATTAAGATGATATTATCAAAGAAATAAATCTTAAAGAAATCTTACTTGTTGACTGCAATATAATATATTGTTCAACTATTGATTCACCTAGAATGGTGTCTCAGTTATTGTGCACAGGCGTTCAAACTAGAATTCCCCAGGTGTTGCTTATTTTTAAATGTCGCAAGTTCTCTTACATTACTTTGAAAAATAGGCAAGACTTCAAAACATATAAATCGCTATACTATTTTAGCAGCTGTGTTTCATAGAAACAAACATCTCTCTGATTTGATGAAGTAATATACATGCCTTACTGGAAAATATAGACTACTGGATAAAAATGTTCAAGGGCCGGAAACTGCTAGAAAACCAGTAATCAACAGCAAGTGAGTTCTGGCCATGTTTTTGAATTTGCCAGTGATCATATTAGATGTCACAAATAAAAATTTCATACAACCAGTCATTTAAATCCAGAATAGTCGCTATTATATCCAAGAAATCCTCCCTGGCAATTCGAAGCTGTGGCTTCCATTTATACTGTGATGTGCTACTATTAGATAGTCAATGTCTCTAATTTAACATCATCACTTATTTCATGGTAATGGAACAGTTCCACATGAACACTGTTAATATTGGTGAAAATTTACATTGTAACATTAGTCATAAACTTAAACAACAAAATTTTTATGCAAAATATTTTAACAGTTTTTACACTGTACCAATTCAGAAGGGAACATTCAACAAGACACTTCACCCCCTCAAACTTTGAATACACTTCACCCATGTTATGATATCAAGATAAGCTAACTCTTTACGCGTTTATTTGTACAGTCAATTGGATTACTTCCCTTTACTTGATATTCATTTATGCTTAGTTCTGGCTACCAAAACTTTATAATTCACTTTTTTACATTTTTGTTTTTCACCTGATGTGGCATGTCATGTCATAGTAAATAAATGGGTATGCTGAAGACCTTAAGCTAATTAATGCTATGTTATAATATATGATCATGCTTCTCTGATAGCTGGGTATTCTCACTTGAGCTCCTGTATTAACTTGTCATAATAAATATAATCAACAAAAACAGAAACCTTACACTTTATTTCTTTTAAATATTTTCTAATATGTGATTTAAAGCTACATTAAATAAATTTCATAAAAACAGAAATAGCGACAATTCATTAACAAATTGGGTTGCATAACGACCCCAGATCTTACTTTGGTGTCCAGACAACCAAAATGAGTTTTATAAGCATAAAAAGGGTGCAACGTCATAGTGGCGAAATTGAAAGTACAATTACAGTTTGCATGAGAAACTCCGCCTTCTGGTCATCTGATCAACAAACATGACTTTAAGTAGCAGTCCTAATTTAACGGTACTTTTCCGCATTGTAACGGATGATTTCATACAAATTTAATCTTTTTTATGAGATGATTTCTTTTTTCTGAACCCCAGGCCTAGTGCACCGTGAAGCTAAAACGGTTAATGTTTGTTTGCACAAGAAAATCTCATATTTGTTGTGTTCCAGATAGCAGTTATGACACTGTGACATAGCGCATACACTAGCTGATTATAGTCTTCATTTGCATGTTAAAATTGGTTTACAAACTTTAGTGTTACGGTGGAGTTTCCCATTTAAAATCCCAATTATGAATAGTATTTGATGAGATTTACAACATTATTGTTAAAAAGGTTAAGGAAACTCACAGTAGAATGCTTGGTTTTTATGCAGACGGCAAAATAATTTTACATATTTATTTAATGTACATGTATCTTTAAATCAAAACATGTCACGATGTATTGTGAGTATTCATGTATTATAGATACACTATACATTTTTTTTGTTTTTAGCTCGACTATTCGATAAGAATAAGTAGAGCTATTGTAGTCACCCGAGCGTCGGCGTCAGTGTCAGCGTCGGCGTAACCACTTATGTTAAAGTTTTTGTAATAGTTCAAATATTTTCAAAGTCCATTGACATATGGCTTTGAAACTTTGCAAACTTGTTCACCATCATGACCCCAACCTGTAGACAGGAGGAGGTAACTCTATCAAGCATTTTGACAGAATTATGCCCCTTTTTCGACTTAGAATTTACGTTAAAGTTTTTGTAATAGTTCAAATATTTTCAAAGTCCATTGACATATGGCTTTGAAACTTTGCACACTTGTTCACCATCATGATCCCAACCTGTAGACTGGAGGAGGTAACTATATCAAGCATTTTGACAGAATTATGCCCCTTTTTCGACTTAGAATTTACGTTAAAGTTTTTGTAATAGTTCAAATATTTTCAAAGTCCATTGACATATGGCTTTGAAATTTTGCACACTTGTTCACCATCATGACCCCAACCTGTAAACAGGAGGAGGTAACTGTATCAAGCATTTTTTTTACTATCAAGCACTAAGAATAGTCGAGCTTTGCTGTCCTACCGACAGCTCTTGTTACCGCGTATTGTCAGTAGAATGCAGCTAAGCGTAAAATTTTAGTTTTTGCATGTGAAGCCTGTGCATGCTGAATGTCAGATAGACAGTGATGTAAGGCACTATACAGGTGTTCAGCACAGGGGGCCCACACAGTGTTTGGATGGTATATACTGCTTGATAGTGACCTAAAAATGAGATTTTAGTCATAACCTTATAATATGTATATAAATATAGACAAGTCTATATTTATATACATATTATAAGGTTATGACTAAAATCTCATTTTTAGGTCACTATCAAGCGGTATATACCATCCAAACACTGTGTGGGCCCCCTGTGGTGTTCAGTAACAATTTAGTTGATAGCTTTCACAATGCCCGATTGCCACGTTTATCAGAAGCAGAGAGAAGTCAAGCAATAGGAATGCTGTTGGGTGGGGCATTACCTTGACCGCGCCAGCGTTTAACGTAACTGCACTAACCATTCCCAATTGGTTGCGGGCACAACAACGCCCGATAAGAGCTTGAACTTGACGCCCATATACAGGCGGTATTCTTACTTTATGCCATTGTCAGCCCTGTATTAGGTGGGCACGTGCGCACTGTCACTGGCAGCTACGTGACTGGAATACTGTCCTGTTTTCAGACGAGTCTCATTACAATCTCAGTCATGCCGAGGGCCATGTAAAAATTTACCGTCGGAAGGGCGAAAGGTTTGCACCTGCCTGTGTTAGACAGTATAATTGTTTCAGTGATGGAAGCGACATGGTATGGGGCGAGATAATTGGTGGCCAAAAGACCAAGCTTATTGTTATACACGGCAAATTAAACACCCAGAGATACATCAACGAAGTCTTGAATGCTGAGGCTATTCCGTTTATGCAAAGAAATGGTCCCGTTGACCGTTGTGTTTCAACAAGACAATGTTGTCCTCACACAGTGAGGATAACTAGCGCTTGCTTAGCTAGGTGTTTGGACTTTACACCTCCTTGATGTTTCACCCCTGGACGTTTCACCCTCAAAACCCTGGTCTTTTCACCTCCACTTTTTAAATTTGATAAATATATGAAATAAATACCATTATGGGTTATAATATTATATATAATATAATTTCCATTTACAGGAAAAGGAAAAAAAAGATAATAATATGTCTTCTGAACAGTCATGCATATGACTAATGTCTTTGTTAAAATTATTGTAGTACATTTTTATACAAGAGTAGATCTAATCTAAAATATGAAAAAAACATATGCATTAAGGGGTCTATTTAAATCTTGGAATTAACTAAATGACCTTAAGCAGACATATACTATTCTTTCGTAGTTCTAACAATATAAGATGTTGAATGCATAGTTCTAACATAATCTTTAATGAATGTTAGGTACTGTCTTTTCATCTTATTATATTATATATAGTATTTAGCTGGTTTATTACAGATTTATTTGTTTTATTACCAAGAATGATAGACCAATTAACATTATTCATTTGTCAAAATATATTAACAAAATTACAATCAATATTGGGAAGTGTGATATATTACATTTTATTGAATGAAAATTAGTTGATAGTTTAGGAGTTCATTTACACTAAAAATTTCATGAAATCGATAGTATTACAATTAATTGCAACAATTTGAAATATTAAAATAATGAAAAGTTTTAATTGTTAATAATTTATATATTTACAAAGATAAATGTTATTTTATAACTATGGTACACAATGTTAATGTATTATCTGGAAATAAAAGGATTCTTTAATTTCATTAGCAATGTTCTTATTTCAATATTCATTCAAATGTGAGATAACTGGAAGAAAGTCAATGTGTAAAGTGAATTTTAGTGAAAAGAGTCGACATTCACAAATAGTCACTTCAGTGAAAACAGTGAAAAAACAAATGAAAACATGCAACGTAAGTCTGAAACGTCTAGGAGGTGTAAAGACCAAGGCCGAAACGTCCAGGAGGTGTATAGACCAAAGGTGAAACGTCCAGGAGGTGTAAAGTCCTGAAATCCTTAGCTACAGCCAACATCAATACCATGCAATGGCCAGCAATGTCTCCAGATATGAATCCGATAGAACATATCTGGGATGTGCTTGGCAGTAATGTCCGAAGACATCACACCCCACTTACATTATGCATTGATAGTGGAATGGAATAATCTTCCAAATAACCTTGTTCAACGTCGACAGGTTGACGCACTACTGAGGGCCTGAGGTGGCCACAACCGATATTGAATTAAATGAAAAAATCACATGGGTTTTAAAACTGTTGATGAAATGATGAAAACCTATTTGCACGTAGTCAAAACATTATAGCCATATAATTGATAAATTGAATTGACCCTTTCCATAGAACTAGCGTAATTTAACAGACTTAAACATAATTAATAAACAACAAAATGCATATCAATGTTGTGCATCGTCTCTTTTTCATGCCCAGCATTAGTTTTTACATTTCCGTCATCGAAAATAATAATAAAATATACACTGTCAGGTTGAGTGTAGTAGGAAATAGTTTGAAATCTTGTTATCATTCATATAACATAACAACTCCTCATGACACTTCACCCCCCCAATTGAAAAATCGGTCAGACACTTCACCCTTCATCCGGTATTTATTATTAAGTTAATAATTCAGAAATGTCTAGCCTATAATATTATGCACTGTTGATGAATGATGATAGCCGTATGGCATTTTTAAAAATGATAAATAAATGCAATGATGGAGTCAGTAACTTGCATGTCTCACAAAGAATGATAATATAGATCTTTTCTAAATAATTTCATGGATGATATTCAGTCATTTATATTATGACAAGATAGCGGAAATCAGGAATAATGTCTCCTTTTACCTTTTACCTCATGAGCATATCGCGAAAAATGGCCGTTTTCATTGAAAAGCCTCTTGTAACAAGTTCAAACTGCTATGAAACTATGAAAAATGCTTCAATACTGATGAAACTTGGCACAAATGTTGACTAGACCATAGCCTCTGTAACAGCATGCTCAATTGTAAATTTCCAGTTACCATGGCAATGGGGGGACGTCTCTAAATTGCCAAAAATCACTATTTTGCATTGTTTTTTTCCATCAAAACTGATTTCAAAGTGCTGCAACCTCTCAATGAATTGAGATAGAGTAAAAGGCTTTTCAGTGTCGGTTACTAGTTACCCTAAGATCTACCTGAGGCCATTTTTAGCCTGTCAGATGTCAAAAATTTTCTTGGCGGTGAGGGGGACTGCCGCCACATTTCCAACCCCCAAAACAGAAAGGGGCACATCCCTCTTCTGGCAACCCACTGATGTAACATTTGAATGGGGAACAGCGTTGAAAAATGGTCTGTTTTTTTAACAACATTTCTCAAAAGAAAAATAGTATTTGGGGTCTGAATAGGGCATTTTTTCACTGTTCAAGGCCTCAAAAAAAAGGTGGGGTTGGGGGGGGGCAAAAAGCCGCCGAAACACGCTTATATAAGGGAAAAGGTTGATTAAACAGCTTTCGTAAGCCGATGAAAGTTTTAATTAGTTATAATTATTAAATTATTAAAAATATTTTTTATAATATAACTACCACTGGAAATTGACCCACATACTTTTAATGTCAAGTCAATAAGTGTGCCTGTGATTGATCTGGTAGCGTGCTGTGCAATCATGAACACAACTGCGATTTATCATTAAAAGAAATGTTCAATGCCCACTAAAAGTAATCAAGATAAAAAATATATTGCAAATGTATTACATCTATTTATCACACACCTGTGCCGATTTTGCGACTCTGTAAAAATGGTATTGCACGGCCGTGCATATATTTGGACGTGACGTCATTAGCGTTATACAAACATAGTGTAACAACGCGCTAAATGTTAGCGTTATACTTTAGGCGCGTCAATGAAAAATGATTCTTATATCACTTTAAACAGTCCTTATTTTGGGTATGTGATCAATAGAATATTAAAATCGTATAAGTTCATTACTGAATATATTGCACTTGTTGAATAAATTAATATTATGCCTGCCAGAGTCCCCTGTGAGCAAAGTATTACATCTATATATTGTCCATAGAAATGATTAAATACTGTTTCAGTTTATTAGTCCCCTACCCATTTACTGGAGGGGACTTTAGGTTTACCCTCTGTACGTCAGTCCATCTGTCTGTCCGTCCGTCCACAAAACTGGATCCCTCGATAACGCAAAAAGTACTGAAAATATTTTTATGAAACTTGATATATGGATAGATGACAGTATGGAGATTATGCATATCTTTTTCTTTTCGTCCTATGTTGAAAATTCTGGTTGCTATGGCAACAAATAGCCTGAAAATATGGCAAATTTACACATAAACTGGATCCAGTGATAAGGCAAATTTAAGTGCTGAAAATATTTTTATGAACTTGAATTATGGGTAGATGGCAGTATGGAGATTACGCATGTCTTTTTCTTTTCTTCCAATTTTGAAAAAAAAAATTGGTTGCCATGGCAACAAATAGGTTTAAAACATGGCAAATATTACAATATTCATGATTAGTAAAAAAAAAGCTGAACATTTTTATGGAACTTAAAATATGGATAGATGGTAGTATGGAAATTATACACATCATTTTAATCTTGACTATAGGGAGTATATTGAGAGCTGTCATACTTGACAAACATCGGTAATCTCGTCAAGATTTCTGATTCTAGTTTTTAGGCTTTTTTCACTTTAGACATAAGTCATCAACCACAGCATATGTGACAAGGTTTTAGCTCTAGCACAAAAATTATCAGAATTGCCTCCCTTGAACTTACATGAAAAAAAATGTTGTTTTTATTTAATAACTTCTTTATTTCTTAATGTATCCTCTTCAAACTTCATATATATGTTTCTTATTATCACTCTAATCATTTGTGAGAAAGTTCAATACTCTAGCAAGACTTAGTTCCAGAATTATGTCCCCCTTGAACTTAGATTTGTTTCGAGAAATTGGTATATTTTACTCCAACTTCTCAATTACTTATACTTATAGGATTTACTTCAAACTCCCACATCATAATAATATGACAAGGTTTATAAATCTAGCATCCTTATTTCCAAAATTATCTCCTCCTTAAACTTTGAATTTTTCTTATTCATTCTTTTAACTTTCTTTTACTTCAAATTCAAAATAAACATTCAGTATGAACAGCTTCATTACAAATTGTTCTTTGTAACACTCACATCATGTGTGACATCTTGGATCTTTATTTCAAAAGTTATCTCCTCTTTAAGAATTTTGCTTTTAAAAATGTTATATTTTAGTAACATGGATGTTTAAAAAATTAACTTTAGAGTGACAGACTCCTTCAGTCTATCTGTTCATAAAAACTGTTTCCTGTGATCACTTTTAAAGAACTTTTCCAACAAATTTTCTTATAAAAGAGAAAAATTGAAACATAAGTGAATGGCCAATGGCCCTTCAGAATGTTGCTGGGGTTCTAACCGGTAGGGGACTTATGGATTGCTTGCAATACTTTGATAATTGCTTGTTTCTCTTTGTATTTTCTCACGGAATTTATTTATTAAAATCTGTGATTTTCTGAGGAAAGAAAACTTCCAATCATCAAATGCCAATATTTAATATATCTAATGTAATTGATAAAGTTTTCATGATATTCTATAAAATCTTTGTTTAGAAACACTAGTTTGCATATTCAATATTGTTTTAGGTAATTTATCTTAAAATGCCGTACGGCTAGCCTCAAGAGTATGTATAGTCTAGTCGTACATGACATAGATATGGCTAGAACTTTTGGCTAGCAGTACATGCCCCATATAGCTGGCCACTGCCAATTCAAATTGGGGCGAAATGTCCTAGGGTTGAATTGTCTGTAAAGCATAGTATCTATATCAAGAATTAAAGCCAAATTGGTCCCAAATTTTAAGACACTTGCTATTATATGACACGTACATGAAGTAACAAAAAACCCAATGGTTTGAGTTTAAGTTTGTAGCCTGCAGAGACCGAAAACCCATAATCACCTTGAATACTAGTATGTGCAAGAACTGAAAAAATAAGATAACAGCGTTCAATGATTAAGTATCATTTATTAAGACTTGATGGTAAAAGGTTTTGTTTTCATTTCTGTGAAAGTTGTTTGAAAACCAGTCCCTTTCATGTTTCAGTGTTAAAGAATTTTGGTATCTAGTGTTAACAAGGGGTATCACTTTTTAGCTCACCGGAACCAAAAGTTCAGGGTGATGCTCCGTCGTACGGCGTCGTGCATCAACAATCGTCTTCTTCTCTGAAACTGCTGGGCAGATTTACTTCAAATTTGGTCTTTAGCATCCTTGTGACAGTCACAATTGAATTTGCGCATCTCATTTCAATTGGCCCCTTTTAGGGGTCAACAGAGCTAAGAAAAAAAGAAAATCCTTTAAACATCTTCTACAGAAGTTACAGAACTGATAGATGGACGATCACCAAACTTTGTCTGAAGCATTCTTGGGTAGTCTTTTACACACTGTATTACCGGCGGCAGTGATGGCCAGATCACTGCAGTGATGGCAGATATCTGAAAATTACCGATCGATACACTAGGTTATTAAATTGGTTGGTTTAATTATATTACACAAATACAGCCAATTTCATTGCTATAAAACCACCTCCGTGGTCGAGGGGTTAGAGTTGATGACTTCTAATCCAGTTACCTCTCTGGCGTGGGTTCGATCCCCGGGAGATGCTTTGGTAGTTTAGCGCGGAGGAAGGTTGTCTAATACTGGTGTAACTCTCCAGGAACGATGGTTAGGAAACTACCCGCCTATATGACTGAAATACCGTTGGAAAAAGGCGTAAAATGAAACAAACAAACAAACAAACAAACATTGCTATAAAAGTATTGTCCATTGAATGGAGATACTGTAAGGTAATTAAAATTGGACTCGTTTTTTCCTGTTTTAAGACTATTTTGAGCAGGTTAAAAGTGACAGCCTCGGAAAAATCCGTGAAAATGTCTGTTTTCTGTTCAATTTATCTCAAGTTATAAGTAAATGGCAGGATTTCCTGTTATCAATATAGACGTTCATCCATTTGGGTCACGCAAGCCAAATATATTAATCTGCTCGAAATAGTCTTAAAACAGGAAAAAACGAGTCCAGAATTACCTTTCAGTATCTCCTTTCAATGGACAATACTTTTATAGCAATGAAATGGGCCGTATTTGTGTAATATAATTAAACCAACCAAATTTATAACCTACCTGTATCGATCAGTAATTTTCAGATATCTGCCATCACTGCAGTGATCTGCCATCACTGCCGCCGGTAATACGGTGTGTTTTATCAAGGTTGTTCATATTAATTTGATTGTCCCCTTTTAGGGGCGCTAAAGCTGAAAATAGAAATACCTTTAAATGTCTATTTCTACAGAACTAATTGATGGATGATCACCAGACTTTGTCTGTAGCATTCTTGGGTAGTCTTTTATCAAGTTTGCTCATATTGATTTGATTGGACCCTTTCAGGGACCAATAAAGCTAAAAAAAAGAAAAACCTTTGATCATGGCATTTCCTATTGAAATAATTGATAGATGATCACCAAACTTTGTAGCATTCTTGGGTAGTCTTTAATCAAGTTTGCTGACATATTAATTTGATTGGCCCCTTTGAAGCTAAGCTTAAATGCCCCAGGTCATGGCATTTCTTCAAATTATTGTGTAAACATATTCTAAGCTCAAATTTAATATTAGAAAATATTGACAATGGATAATTTCCATCATTGAAAAGCAGTTGTTTCTGGTGAGCGGCTCAGGGCCATTATGGTCCTATTGTTGTTGTTTTTTTTTGGTGGGGGTGGGACCTCCAAACATCTGTGATTACTGTAACCCAATTTATATTCGCGAATACAAATTTTCGCGTTTTGCCGAGGTCGGACATATTCGCGAATATTAAATTTCCGCGTTTTCTTGATTTCCCCCAAAAAAATATTCGCGGATTGGAAAGTCCAATGGGGCCGTAAAATCCATTAGCCGACTATTAATCTTCAATAATTGAGGTCATTATTGGTGTCTTAAATGGGATTAACAATACGCTAGCCTTATATTGTATTGGTAAATGAATTGTGATCACGGAACGTGATTGACAATGGGCCTACCCTTACCAAAATGACTTTAAGTGACTTATATGTTTCTTATATGCAACTTATTCTTGACCTATAAGAGAACACTATAAGTTTACATATAAGTCACTTATAAATCACCTAAAAACCTGTCTAAGTCAGTTATAGGTATATGCTACATATAAGTCACTTTTGGCCATTTTTCCCCCAACATACAAGTGACATATAAGTCACCTATAAGTGCCTTATACTGGTCAAGTTTGAGGTAACCAGTTTCTATTGTTAGGTATAAGTGAAAACTTAGAACTTTTGCGAAGACCTTTTATTACTGAGCAAAGCTGAAAAAAAATTATTAAGTGCAAAAACATGAGAAAAAATTGATAAAATTTATTGAAGTTAATTTGTAAATTCTTTGCTTTATCACAATGGGTATCAAAATACTCAGAATTTAAAAATATACTATAATCTAAGACCCTTAATCACAAACAATTAAGATTTTTTTAAATGTTGCTTATTAATTTTTTTAACACAGCTGGATTTTTTAAATAAGACAATAGGAAAAATGATTATTATCAATTAAGTATATTACCTGTAAAAAATTTTGGCACAGATTCTGTGCTAAATTGGGACAAAAATGGCATTTCAATCAGTGATTTCTAGGCTACCATGGACAGAAATGAAATTCGGGCATGTCATTTCTTCTCACAAGGAAAATATTTCACATAAAAAGTCACCCAAGGCATAATTCTACTCTTGTTTTTTTTTTCTAACTTGAAACAGACATTGAAAATCTATACGTTTTAAACCTACTGTACTTCTTACAGACCTCATTTTGCTGAAGTAAGATATTCTAACAAGAAAAGAGATGTGTGTATTTTTTTAATATACAAGTGTTATTTTTAAGACATTGGGGCCAAGTGTATTTTAGATATTTAAACAATAGAAAAAAGCAGTGCTTGAAATAAAACTCATTTATATTCCCTTTTAATCTAAATAAAATCAAGGAACCAATTATGCCCTGATGATTGCTTATATTTTCTACATCCACTGATTTTTACACCACACAGATCAAAGGTCTGATAAAACTGGCCACCTGCCTTGACACCATCTGTGCATGACTAATTTCCTGACTGGCCATTCCTACAAATCAGACTGTTCTATGTGATTATTTTGGGGAAAGATAACATTTCCTATCCTGAATTTTGCAAAAAAGGACATTGCATTTTCTTTTCAAAAATGTATAATGATTTTTTAAAATTTACATATCTATTTGTTATTTGATTTTTTTTTTCACATTCAATGATTGTAAGATAGAAATGATGAGTGCTTTGATTTTTGGATCTACCCTGTTTTAATTAATATTGGACCTGTCCAGACACACAGTTTTAAGTCTAAAACATTTAGGTTAGCAAGCTGGTGGAAATCACAGAGAATCTACTTGATGTTTTAGGAATTTTAGAGATATTGTTTTGTTTAAGATGTTTAAGTATAATTATGGTAAATAAGAATGACAAGAAGAATCATCTTGGACAAGAAGATATACAACAAAATCAGGTAAATACTTTTGAGTTACATTTATGCAGATAAAGGTTATATATAAAACAAGCAAAGTAGGATGGCAGCAAACTAAAATTTGTAATTTGAGAGATCAAGGCTGTTTTTTATTTCTAAGCTTCATACATTAGATTTACTAATACTTGTAATTGATTTAAATCTTAGATTCAATAGTCAGTTATTAGGACTTTAAATAGTACAATCAATAGTTTTATGCAGCTGAATAAGACAGTGTCATCATAATCATTTATCATTTTATTGTTGTTTTCAATGGAGAAATCTTATATTACATTTTACATACATTGCAGGCTTAAGTGGGACCAGTGCCAGGTGAATAATGATATGCAGTATTGAGCCTGAAAAGGTATTTTTATTCCCTATACTTACTCAGAAAAAAGCATAATAAATGTTGTTGCAAATAGTGCAGTTAATCAATTCTTATGGAGACTTTTAGCAATTCTTAAACAACACTGGTGATTTGTGCACTAAAATGAGATCATAACTGTGTAACTTAGTATATTTGCATAAATAGCTAATATAGTGTGATGATATAAAAATATATGAAATATAACTGCATATAAAATAGTGCACAATTTATTCCACATCTTTTTTAATTAATTATGAATTTTATCTTTAAAAGGTGAACACAGCCAAATGAAGTTTTCCAAGGAAACAGAATCAGAGGACTGAAATAGACATCAATGAAAGAAAAAGTAGTTTTAAAATAATCAGAAACATTTGAACAAATTTATGATTTGAACAGTTCCTCACTGACAGACTTCCAGCAAAATAATTATATAAATAAAGTGTTTGATTCCAAGAAAACCAGTACCTACAAAAACTTGCTGCTAGAAATAAATATTGTTTTTGTTATAGTGAATGTAAAATGATTGAACTGAAGGATATGTATGTTGAATTTTGTATTTTGCTCATTTATATGACTAAGAATATAAATTAATAAACATTTTTGAAATTAAATTACTAAACTTTTATTTTCATTCTAGCTTTTTTGTCATCAAGCAACATATATGTGACTTACATGTGACTTATATCGCCCCATTAAAGCAAAAAGGTACCAAGTGACATTTTCATGTTTTCGAGAAAATCGCGTTTAAAGATTTGAAGTTCCATATCAAATCAGGTTTTTACAACATGGCTATGAAACTTCACATATATTTAGATAATATTTGAATGTACATGCTCAAAAAGTTGGAAAGCTTATATATTACTAATTAGTGATAATTAATCAATTAAAGGAAATGGTTCCTTTTTGCACTAATCAATATTTTGACCGACAAATGCAAGAAGGTACCATATGAACGCTTGGTCCCTTTTTGCATTGTATGATTTTTAACATTTGCTGTCGAATATATGAAAAGAAGGTACCATATGGCAGTTGGCACCTTTTTTGTCCCAAACAATATTGACAAAAAAAGCATCATTTGGTTACAATTTTATTCTACAATCATACCAATAATAATATGAAATTCTTGTGTTTTCAGTAAATGTCTGCAACAACTATCACACTGCATGTTGTGAAAGTTCTTTCCTCTGTGATCAATCTCAATGCCTATGTCAAAATCTCTTACATTGTTAGTCAAAAATCAGAATAATTTTTCATCCGATTCCATTGTGACACAATCCTTTTCTTTCCTTTTTATGTTGGTTAAGTGGGCATTATTAATTATGGAACTCTTTTTGGACAATTTTCTTTGCACACAAAGTAAACCAAAGTTATTTTTCTTTTGAATAAAGACTGGATGTTTTGGTATTCATAACTCATATATTGTTGCAACAATTTTTGTCCACTAATACTTTTAGATTCTGTATTCTGAACTTCTTTTCCCATAAAATCTTCAGCATTAAAGCTCTCATTTACAAATACTGGACTTTGGGCTTTCCTTTTGGTACCTGTATTTCCATTCCACTTGTATCCAGTTTACTCTTTTTTAGGTCAATGGTTGTTTTGAGTCTCCGGACACTGTTTTTTAATGAAGTATTTGAAATCAAAAAACATGTTATATTTCATTGGGCCACAGCAAAGTTATGGCTGCGATTTTTTCTGGCCAGTGATAAAAGAGAACACAAGCTGAATGATACATATAATGATACAGGAATTATTTTCTTTGCCCCTTCAAGAGTAAAGTTGTCACTCCATCTATGAGTGACCCGATACAAGAAATTTGCTGATCAATCTTAAACTTGGAACTTGTGATTAATATAAAAGAAGAGACGCAGCTATGAATCATTTTTTGTTTTGTCCCCCGTATGAATCTTGAAAAATATATGATAATGACTTATTTGACATAACCACTTTTGGCAAGTAGAAAGGGTTTTTTATTAAAGCAGGAAGATATTTCACATGCCTGTCTTTGCAGTTGGTTTTATCCCATACATGACTGCAACCATTTTTGTGTCATAAGGAATATTGTCAAGTTGTGTAGCAACAGAGTTTTCTTAAATAGTAAAGCTCACTCACTAAATGGCAAGGGGGTTGTTAACAACGGTTTTTGAGATTAAAACATGAACATAAACCGCATGTGTCACTTTTTTGCTTCCAACTTTTTTTTTAAAATCCCTTTTGTTCTTGTGGGAATTTTCTTTCCTGTTTTTTGGATGTTCAATATAATTGTTCCTTGATCGTGTCATCTAGTTTACCTAACTGCCTTCCTATATGTTATGTCATGTTATGTTGCTTAACAGGGTTTTAATTCCTTTTTTTTCCACTTTTCAATAGTTTACAAGATTCCACTCTTTTTAAATGTTTAATCATAGTCATGAGATAGGTATTGTTTCTTTCAGTTTTTTTTATTTGTATATGAGATTCATTTTTAGGGGAAATTACTCTTTATGCTGTTTCCACCAATTTTTAATTTTATCATAAAATTTAGTTTTATTTGCAGAATGTACACTTCCTTGTCATTCTTCTCCTTTCATATACCCCATGTATCTTGTTGGCAAGAGTACAATCAATTACTTTTCTTTTTTAACGTCCACATTTTTGTGAAGAAGTCATTTATACCCACTATTCATTATCTTCACACTGTTATCATTCCTCAATTTAAAACAGAAACAATACTCTGGGATTTATTGTTTATATTTGATGTCCTTTAGCACATCTAGATTGTGTTTTCATTAAAAAAAGCTAAAGGTACCAAGCAAAAACAATTTAAATATAAAATAATCTTAAGGGTCGTAAATTCTTTGTGTGCAGGGACCATGTGACACATGGTTCCTTTTTGCATTAAAATAAATGCTCCAAAACATATATAGTCATACAATGCAGAAGGTACTATGTGACACTTGGTACCTTTTTGCTCAAACTGATATGCATATGGTACCTTTTTGCATTACTAAATGGGAAAATATTGACATAGTACCTTTTTACATAACCTTATATGTCTGTTTAAATAAACATGATACTACAGAGATATTTCTACAGATTAAAGATAACATTAAAACATAATGAAAAATGTTAAAAAGTCATTTTTGGCCAAAATGTCGCTTGGTACCTTTTTGCTTTAATGGGGCGATATGTTACTTATAACTATTAAGTGACTTATATTAAGTCACTTATATGTAACATATAAGTCACTTATATGAGACATATAAGTCACTTATATGTTACTTATAAGTTGAGCATATCTTTGACTTACATGTCACATATTTGTGACTTATATATAACTTATACTTCACTTATATGTCAAAATGCCAGACATATACTGCACTTACATCTAATTTGCATTTAAAATACATATACTTGACTTATAGGTAAATTGACTAAGTGAAGTATAATTCACATATAAAATAGCCTATAAGTGACTTATAAGTTAATTCCGTAAGGGTACTAGTATTTCATAAACTGTATTAAAATGTGGATGTTTATTTTGATTGCTATATTGACAGAGAGTTCTTTTGATATTCATAACATTGTAGTAGTTTACTTAGTTTGTGTTTTTATTGCTTTATGGCAATATTCATAACAATTCATTACTTCCTAACAGGTGCCAGTAAAATTTGAATATATCCGGTCAAGTAGCTTTGCATGAACAACGTCTAAAATAAAAATTTCTCTCCAATTTATTCGCGAAATCGTGCGGACTTATTCGCGCAAACAAATATTCGCGCTTCATGGCCATCCGCGAATAAAGCGAATATTAATTGGTCGCGAATATTCGTTGGGTTACAGTAACTGATTTGTTCCCCTTGTACTGTCACTGTGAGACTGTGTTAGAAACCCAGTAGTAATATGGTAATAAATACTGCAAAATCAGTCATTAATTGCATATAACATTTAAATTATTACTTGAATCTAAAAGTTGAATCTTTATTATTTTCTTAAAATCCTAGTACAATTTATCTCAAGTTTGATTTTCTTAAAATATGATTTTCTTGAAATATTTTGGCTTATCTGAAGGCATACAGTGTTAAAATAATTTAACATGTCCTGATATTCACATATCTATCTTTATGTTTTTTTCAGATTTGTTTGCATCAGAGGTTACCATGATTGAACTAGGAGCAAGATTAACAGTTTTATTCTGTATTGAACAACTGTACTGACTGTAGATATGTACTGAATATACAGATATTGGGGATAATACGGCACTAAGGATAAAGATACTGATGTTAATACCACTGTAATGCATTGTTTAATCAAACACAGTGATGGTATTCCGAATGTTAATGATGAGATTCAAACGCAGGTTCTCGTCAGCCTTGCTGTTCGGACTCGTTGCTGTTATTTCACTACTGATACTTCTTACATTTTGCCATACACCTTGTGAGGTAGGAGAGGAAAGGGAGATCAACACTAGTGAATTATCAAACAACAATGTAGAGTTGATGTTTGCCACAAATTTACTTATTGTTGTTATGTCAGCTCCAACACACTTTGATGTTAGGAATGTAATAAGAGAAACGTGGGCCAACACCTTGCCAAATGGTGCATCAGTGAGATTTGTGGTTGGTCGTAAAAACCTCCCTGAGCAGACCTTAGAAAATGTAAAACAGGAGAATAAGGTTAATAGGGATTTATTATTGCTAGATGATATTGAAGAGTCATATAGTAGTTTGACTAAGAAATTATTGTCAACATTAAAATGGGTTGATAAACATGTGAAATATAACTTTCTAATGAAGGTTGATGAAGATTCATTTGTACGAGTAGAAAACATTTTAGAAGAACTGCTGGCGAAACCGCAAGAGAAACTGTATTGGGGTTTCTTTGATGGTCGTGCCCCATGTTAAAAGATCTGGAAAATGGTCGGAGAAAAGATTTTGTTCTATGTGACCGTTACCTGCCATACGCTCTAGGAGGAGGATATGTGATCTCAAAAGATTTAGTAACTTATGTAGCGAAAAATGCAGATATATTAAAACAGCTCAAATAACGAAGATGTGTCCCTCGGTACTTGTTAGGACCTCTTGATATAAACAGAATTCATGATGTGAACTTTGACACTGAATATAAATCTCGTGGATGCTACAACTCGTATCTTGTCACTCATAAAAAATCTGCGGATGAGCTACAGGAACTGCAGAAAAACTTAGGAATGCTTGGGAGATTGTGTGCCAAAGAGAATAGAGTCAGACTTTCATATAATTATAACTGGAATGATCTTCCTACAAAATGTTGTGAGAGAACAGATCCCGCAATACCATAGAACAATAAAAGCTATGCTAAAGTATCGAACAATAAAAGCCATGCTAGAGTATATTACAATAAAAGCCATGCTACAGTATATTACAATAAAAGCCATGATTAAGTATAAAACAATAAAAGCCATGCTTAGGTATATTACAATAAAAGCCATGCTAAAGTATAAAACAATAAAAGCCATGCTAAAGTAACAATAAAAGCCATAAAAGTATTGGACAATACATGTTATCCTTAAATATTAAGCCAATCAAGGAGTGCCATAGAATTAGACAAGCTAAATTATAAAGTCAATACTTAGTCTTGTAAATATCTTTCATTTTCATCCATTAGTAAAGTTATTTTCTTTGACTTTTTTTGCATTTCACCACATACTTTTGTTGATCAGACATTGACTTAGCTTACATGTGAACCAGTTACATGTATATATAAGTGATAGATGTCGGGATGGAGAAGGTTTATCTGGTGAGGGAGAAAGTGTAGTTTTGACGAGCTTTAGCGAGCCAAGATTCACTTTCACAACAAACCAGACCTTCCTCTATCCCAACATCAACCATGTATTTGATTTATCCTGTTTTGTCTACTTTAATCTTGTTTTACATTATCATTCTTACTTTTCCCCTGATAAAACAGCGTAGATGTAGTTTTGTTTTGCTGCGAACCATGTTGACGTCATCAGGTGACCTAATGACTTGAGATAGATAAGTTTATCCGGCAAGGCTTTATGTTGAAAGATGGACATGTCTTTTTAAAATATTTATGTGTTGTTATTTTGTTGATTATCTAGAATGACTAGTATTAGTTGAATTATTTTATACCTGGAATGTTATTGTTGTAACTATTAATAGATCAATATAATTGAGCTGCGTCACGACAAAACCAACATAATCTGTTTGCGACCAGCATGGATCCAGACCAGCCTGCGCATCTGCACAGTCTTATCAGGATCCATGCTGTTGGCTATCAGTTTCTCTATTTGTAATAGAGTATGTATGCGAACAGCTTGCATGGATCCTGATCAGACTGCGCGGATGCACAGGCTGGTCTGGATCCATGCTGTTCGCAAACACATTATGTTGGTTTTGTCGTGATGCGGCTCATATATACATGTATATAAGTATTATTTGATCTTGTTTGTGTTTGAAGTGTATACCTTAAATAAACAAAAATGGTGTGTTTAAATTTTAATCTTTAAAGCAACTGTTATTATACTTCTAGATTTGTGGTTATATTATAAAAATTAATATCAGAAAATTGTTCTTTTGATGACAGGTGTTTGTCAAAATTTAATGTACAATTTAAGTTATTTAAGAAAGGAAAATAAATATTACTTGTCAAAATACACTTGTATGGAGTAATTCCATTTATTCTGATACTAACAGTTTTTAAGTAGTAAATATTTTTCTTAATTTTGAGGAGTGCCACTTTGATAGGTTATATTATTTTGTTTCATTAAGCAATGGCAAATTTTAGACTCTTACCTATTGCCTATAAGGTTTTTGGGTTACATAATTTATTTTCTTATCCCCTGCCAATAAAATTGAAATGGGGGATATCCCTTCCAAGAAATGGAAAGGGGGATATTGAAAAAAACATTGTTTTTTGTCAGTCTGACCACGATAAGACATACTTGTTTCTATGTGAACAACAGACAAGTTTCATACATTGTACAAATACATTCAGGGATTTTTCAGTAATGGCCTTATAAAATATTTTTTTTAAAAATCAAAGGGAAAATTGCCATATTGAGCCATAACTTACATCTGACTGAATACTTTGTAGTGAAACTAAACAACTCTATATAATAAAGGAAATGAATGATGTTCATCAAATATTACCATGTTTTTAACATGCTGTTTTGAAAAATGGCTCTTTAAGTTACTTAAAAGGACATTTTTAAAGAAACCACTTAATATAGTGGTTATAAAATATAAGATTGTTATGAATCTCATTATGAATGTATATAACATAAAACATAATAAATGTGGCAAGTAAATGTTGCTCATTTTGTAGGCCAAATCGCCATTTTTAGCCAAATTTTACAAGTGATTTAGGCCATCCTTAAAAAGATGTTTGTTTGCAGTAATGCGACCGACTCACAAAATTTGCCCCTACTCAAATTTTTTTTCATGGTCTGGATAAAAAATTATTTTTTTTGAATCAGAAAATTATGCCTTGTGCTTTGTTTTCGTTCTGTTAAAGGTTAATAGAAGAAATAAAATGTAGGTCTTATCAAATTAGAATTTAGTTATCAATTTATTAATTGTTACCAGATTATCAAAGCATATATTGTCCAGCATTTTGAAATTGCATGTTTATTTGGGAGTACAGTTCAAATCGACCTACCTACCCACCTTGAAAATTCTGGGTCGGGTTACTGCAAACAAACATTTTTTAAGGATGGCCTTATCAGAATGTAATTAAAATTTGCAAGATTGTTTCTTATGTACAGGAAATAATTCTCAAGTACAAACCGGAATCTTATTGTGATATTTGAAGGGTTTGAATATTTATAATGTGCTAGATTTTATTATTTCCTGATGTGAATGTGTATTTCAGTATATGATAAAATTTCTTTTCTTTTTTTTTTTTATGAGATTTTTTATTTTTTGATCTTTTTTGTTTATAAAGAAATTTTATCATCTTAGTTCATTTGCTGTGATTCTGTCCGTCTGTAAACTTTTACTTTAAACAACATCTCCTCATAAACCACTAGGCAAATTTCTTCCAAACTAATTACAGGAATTATATTTTGATTTACTGATATTCTTCACTAAGTCTACTTCATATTGTAGTATTTTATATTTGACATAACAGTAATCACATCATTGAATTGCCTCCCTTCTTCATTTTAATGTATATATAATGTTATATTTTATCGGCAAAAATCGTCTTCCCAAATTTAATGAATGGCAATGAAATTTATTCTTTTACTATTTTAATATGTTCAGCAGTTCACACGCATGCGCGCAGAAATAGCACATAAAGAAATTGATGTTTTTGATCAGTTCTTTTAGTATTGTTAAGCAATTTTGTTACCATTTTATATTTTATTTACCTTTTGGATACCCAGTATAACTAGTTAATAATTCCCAATTTCACTGCAAGTGACCAATAATAACTTATCTAACAAGATTCCTGAATCAGTGGCGAGTGACCCCACATGACCATTAGACTAAAGGTCAAGGTGTTCAGGGTCAATTGTCATGAAAAAATTAAGCACAGCAGTATATATATATATACCAGTAACTCCTGGATTACTAATCAAATGCTTTCCCTATTGAGCTAAGAGGGCAGCCTTTTTTGCAATGTTAATGAGATTATAGTATTATCTTTCAAATCATGGAAATTTGTTACTGTTAATGGTGGGTGTTAAAGGTGACATTATGCTCATATTTCCATAGTCAAGTCGAACTGAAATGACTTTATATTTCAAAAGATTGACTGTTAAAATGGTGTTTGACTAACAGTTGATATTGGAAAATGTTCAAGATAAAATTATAAATCTGCCTATAATATAAAAAGGCTGCCCCACTCTCTTTATTAACTGAGCGTTTTAGGTAATTTCTAATAGATATTTACAGAAATTTTATTTGGATCTGTGCATTATTTATTGTTTATGGGAAGTAAATCATTAAATTAAAAGGAATTATAATAAAATGAAAACTGATTTTAATATTCACCTGTTCACTCACTATAGACCCTTGGATGGGCATATGTCACTTTAAACTGAATAAAAACAAATTTTGTTATGACTTGTTTTAAGCTCGCCTGAGCACACCTTGTTAACAGAGATTATATTTTGTAACGGCATGTTGACTGTTGTTATTGCATTATTTCTTTATGAATTATTTCCTCCCAAACCACATAATGAAATTTGACCAAACTTCACAGGAATTTTCCTTTTGCCTCCCTCTACAATAATGATATAAAATGGTTCCAGTCTGACTCATGAAATTGTATACCTAAAAATATACCTTGAAAATGAAAGATCTTAATATCAGAGAAACCAATAATAATATCTGCTATTACTTATAATTATGTTTTCTCATTACCTTTAAAATTAAATATTTTTCTACAAGAAATCATCAATAAATCCCATTTAAAAAGCTATTTTTTAAGACACCTGCTTGAAATTTCCAGGGGCTTTAATTCCCCTTCTCCCCCTTTAGGGCAATCTTTTTGAACATTTTTATATTTTGAAAAAAAAGATATTAAAATATCTTACATTTGCATTATTAGGAGAATTTTTATATTAATATCAACAGGATTATCTACTTTTTAACCCCTTGCAAAAAAAAAAATTCTTAACCCCCTGTTTCAGCTTTAAATTAAAATGCTGCTCGCCTTTTTTAATATATGGGTTTTTTTGATATTTATTTTCATTATGAATATTATGAAGTTGTAAATTCATACGCTTCCATAAGAAAAAAGTGCCTTCCTTCTCCTTTCCTTCCTCCCTCCTTTTCGTCTTTCCTTCCTTCCTTTCCTTCCTTCCTTCCTTCTTTTTCCTTCCTTCATTCCTCCCTCCTTCCTTCCTTCCTTCCTTCCTTCCTTCCTTCCTTCCTTCCTTCCTTCCTTCCTTCCTTCCTTCCTTCCTTCCTTCCTTCCTTCCTTCCTTCCTTCCTTCTCTCCACTTTCTTTCTTTCTTTCTTTCTTTCTTTCTTTCTTTCTTTCTTTCTTTCTTCCTTCCTTCCTTCCTTCCCTGTCTTCCTTTCATCCTTCCTTCATTATTTCCTTCCTTCCTTCCTTGATGAAATGTGTAATCTTAGAAATTGTTTCTTGTTTTAATACTCTGCTGTTGTTTTGAAATTCTTGATTTATATCATCATAATGTCTTTTATTGCTTCTTTTATTGTTAAAGGCCAATTATGCTTCAAATATGTTTTAAGCTCACCTATCACAAAGTGACAGGGTGAGCTTTTGTGATCGCTTTTTGTCCGGCCGTCATCCGTCCGTCCGTAAACTTTTACTTTAAATGACATCTCCTCATAAACCACTAAGCCAATTTCATCCAAACTTCACAGGAATGTTCCTTTGGTGGTCACCTTTAAAAATTGTTCAAAGAATTTAAATCCATGCAGAACTCTGGTTGCCATGGCAATCGAAAGAAAAAAAATTAAATATCTTCTTTTAAAAAACCCAAAGAGCTACAAGGGGGGTCATTAATTTTCCCTATATGCATATAGCAAAAACTTTAAAATATCTTTTTTTAAAGAACTCAAAGAGCTAGAGCTAAGATATTTGGCATGAAACATGTTCTTATGTGTGTCTACCAAGTTTGTTCAAATAAAAGCCCTAGGGTCAAAATTGGCCCAGCCCCAGGGGTCATTAATTTTCCATATATGTGTATATCAAAAACTGAAAAAATCTTCTTTGAAAAAAACCCAAATAGCTAGGGTTTAGATATTAAGCATGAGACATCTTCTAGTGAGTGTCTACAAAGTTTGTTCAAATAAAAGCCCTCGGGTCAAATTTGCCCCCGTCCAGGGGGTTATTGATTTTCCTTATATGTGTATAGCAAAACTTAAAAAATCTTCTTTGAAAAAACCCGAATAGCTAGAGTTTAAATATTAAGCATGAAACATCTTCTAGTAAGTGTCTACATATTTTGTTCAAATAAATACCCTGGGGTAAAAACTGGCCCCGCCCCAGGGGTTTCATTGTTTTTAACTATATGTGTATAGTAAAAACTTAAAAAATCTTCTTTTAAAAAACCCAATAAGCTAGAGCTGAGATGTTTAGCATGAAACATCTTCGTATGGGTGTCTCCCAAATTTGTTCAAATAAAAACCCTTGGGTTAAAATTGGCCCTGCCGGGTGGGGGGGAAGGGGGAGAAGGTCATTGTTTTTCTTTATATTATGTGTGTAGTAAAAACTTAACATCATGAAACATCTTCTAATGGGTGTCTTCCAAGTTTGTTCAAATGAAAGCCCTGGGGTTTAAACTGGCCCCGCTCCTGGGGCCTATATACAGGTGAACGACCTCAGGGCCATCATAGCCCTCTTGTTATTTCTCAGAAGCTTTCTATTTATGGTGTTCTGTTATGGTGTTCAATGAACTACTCATTGGCTAATTATTTGAACTATATTTTGCCTTCAATTGCTTTTTTGCAATTAGTTTATTATTTGGTATGGAAGTTGAAACAATACTTTGTTTACAATTTTTCTACTTTTATAATAGATAATTATTTCACATTGAGAGCTACATTCTTCAGGGTGAAAAGCAACTCACATGCTGGAATATTATTACTGTTAGTATTGTTTATAAGGTATAATGTCCCTTTAACAATTGTATTCTAATTGTAAACTAGATATGGCTTGAATTATTATAATTGTTGCTGCCTATTGCTGGAATGTTAATTGTAGATATAGTTAATGTGTGCCAGGAGCACAGTGTCTGCTCACCAGTCTGCTCATGTGGTGTTTGGAATAAATTCTAGCTGATCCCATACATGCTATATTATAGATCTAGGTTATATATTATTATATATATTGTATATAGAGAATTAAAAACAACAACACAACACCTACATGATAAAATGTCAGATTAAAAGTGTTTATTAAGTACGGAGGTGAAAAAACTTTAGTCCTGTTATAAATATTTGAGTACTCCACCGTTATTACGGCTAGTTGATAATGTTTTGTTTGTTAAATTTGAACAATACTTAAAAGAAATGATATTCAGCATAATTATGATTGTTTTGATTTTACTACATTTCAATAAATTTTTAATTAACACATAATCATCTGTATTATTTATAGTCTTGATGACCCAAGATGTTTGTATTGTTACAACGAGGAATATTTATTGTATTTACCAAAACTAATGAATGGTACTGTTTTTATGCTCCCCAAAGGGAGAACATATAGTCACAGCCATGTCTGTCTTCCTGTCCGTCAGACTGTCCAGGCTATTTAAGAGAAGTAGCCTAGCGGGGCCATCTAACTGTAAACAGAACAAAAGAGAACAATAGAGTTCATTCCGTAACAATAGAATAAGGGACCATGGCTCTCTATTAAACAAAAGAAAATAACAAAAGAAATGGCCCCTTAGTCCATTTAAGTGGCACGTCCGTCCGCTTTTATGTCAGGGAGATTACTCTGAAACCACAAGAGGTATCAACAAGAAATTTTGTGTGTAGATAGATCTCATTGAGTAGAAGTGCAAAACAACCATAACTCTGCCTTGCCTAATTTTAAGCTCGACAAAGAGGTATATGGAGAGCTGTCCTACTTGCCCCGGCATCCGCGTACAGATTTCAGATTAAAGTTTTGGTGCAGTAAAATATTTTTCACTATAACTTTTTCATTTCTTAAGATATCAACAGTTACTTCAAACTTCAAATGTATGTTCCTTATCATTAACCATATCTTATGTGACAAGACTCATAACCCTAGCATCAATATTTTCAGATCTACTCCCTTTGAAATTTCCTTAAAAATATTAGTTTGTGATTGCTTTTTGTCCGTCCGTAAACTTTTACTTTAAACAACATCTCCTCATTAACCACTGAGCCGATTTCATCCAAACTTCACAGGAATGTTCCTTTGGTAGTCAACTTTAAAAATTGTTCAAAGAATTAAATTCCAAGCATAACTGGTTGCCATGGCAACCAAAAGAAAAAACTTAAAAATATCTTCTTTTGGAAAACCGTAAGAGCTAGAGCTTAAATATTTGGCGTGAAACATCATCTAGTCAGTGTCTACCAAGTTTGATCAAATAAATGCCCTGGGATCAAAATTGGCCCCGCCAGGGGGGGGGGGGGGGTCATTGATTTTCCTTATTTGTATAACACAGTATATAGTAAAATCTTAAAAAAATCTTCTTTTAAAAAACCTAAAAAGCTAGAGCTTAGCTGTTAAGCATGACACATCTTCTAGTGGGTGTTTACCAAGTTTGTTCAAATAAAAGCCCTGGGGTCAAAATTGGCCCCTACCCAGGGGGTCATTGTTTTTTCCTTTATGTATAAAGTAAAAACTTAAAGAAATATTCTTTTAAAAAACCTTTAGAGCTAGAACTAAGATATTTAGCATGAAATATCTTCTTATGGTTGTCTACCATTTTTGTTCAAATAAGGGCCCTGGGGTTAAAATTGGCCCTGCCCCGGGGATCATTGATTTTCCTTATACGTATATAGTAAAACTTAAAAAATCTTCTGTTAAAAAACCCAAAGAGCTAGAGTTTAGATATTAAGCAAGAATTATCTTCCAGTTAGTGTCTACCAAGTCTGTTCAAATAAAAGCCCTGGGGACAAAATTGGCCCCGCCCAGAGGGGGGGTCATTGTTTTTCCCTATATGTGTATAGTATAAACTTAAAAAATCTTCTTAGAGCTAGAGCTTAGATATAAGTCCCCTACCGGTTTAACCGGAGGGGACTTTAGGTTTACCCTCCGTCAGTCTGTCTGTCTGTTCGTCCGTCAGTCAGTCCTTCCACAAAACTGGATCCAGCAATAACGCAAAAAGTACTGAAAATATTTTTATGAAACTTGATATATGGATAGATGGCAGTATGAAGATAATGCACGTCTTTTTCTTTTCTTCCTATGTTGAAAATTCTGGTTGCCATGGCAACAAATAGTCTGAAAATATGGTAAATTTAACACATAAACTGGATCCAGTGATAACTCAAAAAGTACTGAAAATATTTTTATGAAACTTGAAATATGGGTAGATGGCAGTCTGGAGATTATGCACATCTTTTTCTTTTCTTCCTATGTTGAAAATTCTGGTTGCTATGGCAACAAATAGTCTGAAAATATGGTAAATTTAACACATAAACTGGATCCAGTGATAACTCAAAAAGAACTGAAAATATTTTTATGAAACTTGAAATATGGGTAGATGGCAGTCTGGAGATTATGCTCATCTTTTTCTTTTCTTCCTATGTTGAAAATTCTGGTTGCTATGTCAACAAATAGCCTGAATTTCAAGATTTCTGATTTAAAATTTTCAGCTTTTTCTCTTATTTTTGAGTTAAATGTATCACCCTTTATTGATGAATTTTACTCTGCACTTCTTAATTTTTTAGTTATAGCCATTTGTTAATTTTCATACTTTACTTTAGTATATATAGAAATGCCCTATGGTTAAAGCTTTATAAAAGTGGAATTAGAGGTAAAATGCTACGTATTGTTAAAAGTATGTATGAAAAAGTTAAGTCTTGTGTAAGGTTGTGTAATACCTATTCTGACTTTTTTGAATACGCTGTAGGCTTAAGGCAAGGGAGGTAATTTCGCCCATATTATTTTCTCTGTTTGTAGAAGACTTGGAGTTATATCTACAACAGAATACAGACTCTGGTCTTACCATTTGATAACATTATACTTATTTTGCTGTTGTTTGCTGATGATATGATTATTCTGGGTGAATCGCCAGATGAGGTAAATCAATCATTAAAGCTTTTATGTACTTATTGTGAAACTTGGAGTCTAGAAGTAAATACCGATAAAACAAAAGTTGTTGTATTTAGGAGGCGTGGTGGTTTATTAAGTAATGAAGAATTTTTTTACAATGGTATAAGACTTGAAATTTTGGATAATTTTAACTATTTGGGTACAATTTTTAATTATACAGGTAGTTTTGTTCTAAATCAAGAGCATTTAGTTGGTAAAGCATTGAAAGCCTTAAATTTGTTACTTATTAATTGTCACAAATATAGATTAAAGCCTAAAATTATTTGTCAATTATTTGATTCATTTGTTGGTTCTATTTTGAATTATGCATCAGAAATATGGGGATTCAGTAAATCTAAGGAAATTGAAAGAATTCATCTCAAATTTTGTAAAAAATTATTAAAGGTTAAAACGACGACATGTTCAACGGCTGTATATGGTGAACTTGCACGATATCCACTTTATATTTATGAGATATGTAAAAATCATTAAATATTGGTTTAAAACTGACTAAAACAGATAATATAATATTACAGCATGCGTATAGAATTGCATATGATGATTGTTTATTGGGAAAGAAAAACTGGCTGTCAAATGTGAAAAAAATTATTATATGATTATGGTTTTGCATATGTGTGGGATTCGCCTGAAACTGTTTGTGAAAAGACTTTTATATTATGTTTTAAACAACGGATTATCGATAATTTTGTTCAAGGGTGGCATGTAAATAAAGAAAACAGTCCTGTTTTAGAAGTATATAATCATGTCAAAAGTAATTTTGAGTACGAAAAATACTTGGATATTTTGCCTTGCAATTTAAGATGTTATTTAACAAAATTAAGGTTATCCTCACATTCTTTGAAAATTCAAACGGGTCGATACAGTACACAAAGAATCGATAGAAATCAACGTTATTGTATATACTGTAATAAGCACGACATTGAGGACGAGTATCATTTTATTTTGATTTGCCCATGTTATATTGATTTAAGGAAAAAATATATAAAAAAGTATTATTATGTAAAACCAAGCATGTTTAAATTTGTAGAACTATTAAAAAATGATAAAAGAACAATTCTTAAAAATTTAGCTATTTATATTAAACGTGCTATGACTTTAAGAGCATCTGCTACACATATTTAAGTCCATCCTCTTAGAATAAAAAACGATGAAATTGTATGCTTAAAGTATCATGATTATATTATGTATTTGTAATTTTATTAAATGTAAATGTGTAAATGTAATGTATGTGTTATTGCGATTTGATAATTATAAACACTGGTTTATCATGTGACTGTATTATATTACATGTAAATGTATTAATTTTGTAAATATGTTACGATGATGTACTTATGGTACAAATCTAATAAAATAAATGTTCTGTTCTGTTCTGTTCTATCTTCAAGATCATAAAAATGTAAATAAAATATCACAAACAAAATGCACTTACGATTAATAATATGTCAATAATTGACACAATCAATATCCAACATTTTTTTTACTTGAGCAATAATTAAACATGTGTAATCATTCCTTGACAAAAAGAAATGACAGTTTTTTTCTGATATATAAAAGAGAGGTGGAAGTCAATCGAGTGTCGGCATTTCTTTGATGATTCGGCAACAACTACAGGTGTGTAAACATCAAAGATTCACAGATTCTTCAGAAGAGCCGACCAGTCATTTGTCAGAGGTCATTTCGTGTGTAAATTTTGTATTTATTATTTAACAATGGAAACATTATATTCCTTTTATTTATGGATGCTTCTTTTTGCGCGAGTGTTTTGTGTCTTTTAGCGCTATGGAATTTCAACAATCGGCGATAATTTTCGGTAACTAACAATTAAATATTTTAACATTTTTGCGACGGACGCGCCCTCAGGCGCGTTCAGAGCTAAGTCATCTACATGGGATTTCGTCTGCTACACTCGCGCAAAGTGTCCTCAACCGATTAACAGCCCAACAAAAAGTACATGAATTTGATCCTTTAAAACTCCCAAACTATGTCGGGATATCTTAAAATCTTCCATATTTAGCCTTTTCAATTTCAAATTAAGTTATCCAAGTTAAAATATGGACGTATATGATTGATATAAACGTTGTAGTCCCGTAGTATTATTGCGCAATTATGCAAATTACTGCCGAAACGATTTACCGCTGTCGAAAAAGTAGGACAGCAAATTATGCTATAATAAAGGTGTAAGCTCTGAGTTCCAAGAAATTATTAGTAGGAAATTAATATTTCTACATTATACAAAACATTATTATTAACAAATCAAAAGTTTTTTGGACTCTAGAATAACTCGCGCATTAATAAAAGAAGAACTATTTTCGTGACTCATACGCGGGGTTTAGCTGAATATTCAGCAATAAATAAGATACATTTTCTAGGTCACGATATGAGTTAACCTTCGCTATTCTAAAAATAGATTCTGCTTTACCTGTGCTGATTTTCGGACATTTGGGAGTACACATTATACATGTTATAAACCAGCGGATACTTACTTTGTTCACATGCAATACTTTTTAGACATTCTATACAATTGTAAGAAGCAAACAAGTTGAAAATGTAATTTAGTGTGAAAATGAAAAGGACAACTAAACACTATAGTGCTTTAAAAAAAAAGTGTGACATTTAGATTAAAATAAAAACGATGTGCTCTGGCCCTTGCAAATAAAAAAAAATCTAAAAAATACGGTGATGATTTTAACCAAAAATATTTTTAATGAGACGTACATATCCAAAAGAAATAAAAATACAAATGACTTAATATATTTTATTGTCTATATGCCCACTATGTTAAAACACGAAGCAATTATAAATAACATTCTCACATGTATAATCACGGATTTATCCGTGGTATAAATGTATTATGCTTGAAGTCTATTTTGCATGGTTTTATTTTAGAAATATGTCGTTGAAAGTTTTTATTCCATTTACATATCATTTCTTGGAATAAATCGATAATGAAACTGATTTACAAGTTTGACCAGGGTTTTAGGCATATATTTCATTCTGCTTGAAAGTAGAAAATCTGGATTATATCAGATTGGGACACAAAATATATTGCTCCTTGTATGGAACAAATTTTTTCTGTTATATATTTTGTGCTTTATTTTTTTTTCTAAAAAATCCCTAAATGTCTCCCCGGTTGCATGTCCGTCGCATTCAGTGCTGCAGCACTTTGATTAAAACAGGGGTGCAAATATCCGCCATTCAGAAATTATAGGAGACAAATCTTGCGTGTGTTTATATTTTTTACAGACGTGTAATAAATTGAGTAATGATCACCCGAGAGAACGAAATGTCCCGGTGATCCACTATAACACTTCCAGGTCGTACGGGAATATTTACGCAGGATCGGTAATTTGACCATGCTTGAATTTATGTCTTATGTTTTCTTGATACAACTTCATGTAGATCTACTAATTAATTTTCGTACTTGTACATGTATATCTGGTTTCAAGTTCACAGAGTACAATTATAAATAGATCTACATTTATTAAACAAATGAACATGTATTATTCTCCGCGAATCACGGCAAATGTTCACGGCAAAATCGCCGCGAGTTGAATTCGCGGCGATTGTCTCAAGTTGCCGCGAATTCGCTCGCGTTATAAAGCATGAGAGTTCGCCGCGAATACGCGAATTGTGCGGGTTTCGCGTGTCCAGTACTGTATTTTTGTCCATGCCATTTCTCATAAATTATAAAAGCTATGGACTTGAAACTTCATAGGATGATAGATCTTATTGATTAGAAGTGCAGCACAGAAACTGCGTCTCTGCACTTCTTCTTTTTATGAGTTTTTTTGCCCTTTGTTAATTTTCATATTTCATTTTTGTCCTAGTCATTTTTCTTAACAAGGCAACACATCCGACTCGCGGAGTTCTAGTTGCATCAGATATATAGCTTTAAACACTTTAACTTAAATTAACCGTGGCGGTTCGTTTTTGTCTTACTCCAAGGAATGTGTATGTCAATGATTATTCTTAATAATTGAGCCGTGTCACGACAAAACCAACATAATGGGTTTGCGACCAGCATGGATCCAGACCAGCCTGCGCGTCCGTGCAGTCTGATCAGGATCCATGCTGTTGGCTATCAGTTTCTCTACTTGTTATATAGTTTGTAAGCGAACAGCATGGATCCTGATCAGACTGCGCGGACGCAAACCCATTATGTTGGTTTTGTCGTGACATGGCTCATTATCTAAACAGACGGTAGCTCTTAGATGTACATCAAGTACAACACCGATAAAATATACAATATTCAAAACAATACAACACTTGCAATATCCATATATATTTATAACATATAAATCATCACGTTTACCTCCTTAACATTTCCCTCCAAGTGTAACCTTTGTAGGATTTAGCTAGACAATGCCATTCCTGAAATATATAATATGTAATTCTTGTTATCGATGATTTTTACCAACATAGGAGATGTTTTGTTTGTTTATTTGTTTGTTTGTTTGTTTAATCGGGTTTTACGTCACACCGACACACTATAGGTCATATGGTGACGACAATATGCGATTATCTAAGAAGTAAGCAAAAAGTTCGGCCGTGGAAAGCAATGCAGGAGCATTAACAAAAATGCAGTCGTGTAATAAATGTAATGACTGATCCTTCTAAGGCTGCTTCATGTTCTATATACAATAACCGCTTACTTTCATCATATATTGGTTACATATATTTTTTATCCTTTTTTTTGACAACTGTTTATGCTGATGCGGTGGAAATATTGCATATGTACATGTATATACATTTGAAGATCATGTATGTGGTAATAAAGGTTGTTACCACACTTTAGTGAAATTTTATATTTGTATATAATTATGCTTATAAAACAATTTTCAAACATCGAAGAAAATAAATGTAAAATATGTACTGCAAATATTTGTCCACATTATATGAAATCATTAAAATATTTGCTTTCATTTCTTATTGAAAAAATGACTTAGACTTTATAGAAAATAAATTTCTAATTACCTCCCCTTCTTAACATTAAAATGTAAATTCGGTAATATCTTTACCAATAATGTTTTTTTTTTGGAACTTAAAATTTTGATAAATCTTCATTTGAGCAAATGTAGAAGTTTTATATATATAATACACGTGAAAAATGCATGTTCGTGAACTGTAAAATTAGCGCCAAGAAGTATAGTATTCCAAAAAGATATAAAGAAGTATGGATTACTACGCATGAATTACAGAGGTGACTCGATGTTACTATAAACAGTAGCCTAATTAATTTGGCGTGAACGGTTTGACCCATTTTACAGATTTTTTTTCTTACTGTCAAACCGTTACGCCTAATTTTAACTGTCATTTTTACGCACGGAAAATCTACCGGCAACACTATCGATAGTTTGGACTGATTTTTACTGCTTAAACCTGAAAGTAACTTCAATGTCCTCTAAAAATCAATAGAATATAAATTTTAGTACTAACTTTTCCTAGAAAAACTATTAGATTGTACCTGTCTTAACGCATACATGCGATTTATTTCAAATTTGTACTGTATACACTATCTCCGGCGGACATGTTATGACGTCATCGTAAAAAATCGATTCCGTGAAAGCTGGTAGTAGCAACCAGTGTGTCTAGCAGGTAAGTGTGGGTTACGCATGAAGATTAAACTTAAAAAAAAAAATACCGGGGAAATAAATCTATTCATTATTTTAAATAAATTTGTGCATTATTAAATACTTTTGAAAAGTATCAATGTGTTAAACTTAAAATACAATGGTAGCAAATACTAAGGCTCCGTACAAGTACTGTTGTTTAATATTTTTTTAAATGTTTTAATACATGTACTCAACATTTATCAATAGATGGTTTGCCTTCTTGTTTACTGCTAATGACTGCCGATAAAATACTAACTTCATTTATACATGCATATTTAAATGACAATTAAGAATGTAAAAGAAATAAAGGAATTCTTTTTCACCTATTGCTGATATATATTATAATACCATATTAAACCTACTGATAAAGTTAAATGTCTTCTTGACATACTTTATTAATTTACTAAAAAAGGAACTTTATTGTGATCCAGCCATATGCTGTGTAACTATAAGAGAAGGGTCACATATTTTAATTGAAATAAATTTTAAGTAGAGGATATTAAAAAAAAGTCATTGAGAAGATAAGAATTTTCAAATGAACAGATTAAGAGACTTATACATGTATAAGGTGTATGTCTTGTTGTTTCATACTGTTTTGGTGACACTTTTTTTTGTGTCCCTTGTTGTTTTCTCGTCTATGGTAAGTATCTTCCCTTTGCCCCTAGTTTTATTTCTTATTCCGCCCCCTCCCCCTTCCCCGAATTTCCTATCCCCTACCACTGTGCCAGTTTACTTAATGGTCCTATTAATCATTCATTTATTTATTTTCTTTGATTTTGATTTCCTTGTATGTTACCATTATTTCTTTATATTTATCATTTTCTTTCATTTTAGTGATAAGCCAGACCGTGCTCTCTCTTGCGCCGTCCTGTTTTTGTTTAGGATCCTCCTGGGTTCCTTGCAAATGGTTCTTGTTCCTGGGTCGTGCGGGGGTTGCGTTCATTGAACGCGGCCTTTCCTCGTTCATCTTGTTTATCATATTTTATACTTGTATACCGAACCGAACCATAACAAACAGATAATGATTATCAATACAAGGTTCGACAAGCAAGCAAAGAAATGTAAAGAAAACAGGAAAACTTATCCACATATCCGCCCTCCAAAAAAAACGCCTGAAACTGCAAAAACCGAAACATAAATACACATGGGTGCCAAAGACAGCTCTGGTAGGTACATGTGCTCCCTTGCGCCGGTTTCAACAGAATTCATCACTTATTCATAATAATGTAGAAATTTTAATCAACACCCACAGATGTGTACAAAATATGGCGGTAATCATGGAACTTTTCAATGCAACACATTCGAGGTGCCGTTCAATGAAAAGCGGGAACTAGATAACATGGAATTTTAAATGATATAGGTTTTGGTGTCATTTTGCGACAGACGTTCTAACAGACGACTACAGTAATCTAATCAGACTATTTCTCCATCTGTCTTACATTGTTATGCTACTCTACGTCTTAAATAAGCGTCACTAAATTTCCGCTTGCTGCGTTTTTATCATACACCCCCGTCATATCTGTTCGACAATTGCATTTTACTGAGGACTGTCTGAAATTCCATTTTATAGTTTGAAATTTTAAGATTTTTTTCTCAGAATTTAAAGTTATTTTTGGTTGTTTTGAACTTCTTCCCCTACACAACTGTCCTCAATTTTTTTAAAGATAATAAACTAGAAATTGATAGGGAGTTTAAAATATATTGAAATTCTTCTTTGCTTCATCATGTATAGTATACTTATAATTCATTAAGATGTACCTACAATTACATTGTATTTTCATGTGCGAAATCATGGCAGGGGTTATAAAATAAAAAGGCAGTTCAGAAATTTCACCTAATGATCACAGATGTTAAAAAATCCGACATTACAATTTCTAATTTGACAATTTAAATGGACTTTTAAAATGCAGTATGATCTGACGTCGGACATCTAAGTAAGGTTATCAGAATATCCTTTTCACATTTTATTTTTAATGCTGAAATATTCTTGTGTGAAAAAAAAAAGTTATTCCTGCATAATTCATAATAAATAACTTAAACAAATTATATTATAAAGCTTGACAAATACAATCGATTGCCGCCGATACCTGTGTTACACCATGGAAATTTTACAATTTTACCCTGTTTTACCCTGTCACCGCTTGCGTCATTTTCCAATATGGCCGCTTACAATAATTTTCAACGATTTAAAAAGTTAAAGTGGAATATTTAGACTTGTGTTCGACTTGAAAGTATGATAACTTGGAACCTTGCATAAAAAACGATTCTCTTTCATGTAATGTAGACCGTTTCTTTGAAACTTTTTTAGTTTTCGCTCCCAACAACTTCTAATTGGGAAGCGTCCGTGCATAAAAATGCAGTTCGTGGTTGGACTTGGAAAAAGACAGCGCCCGTCCAAAATTATCTCGGTGTCTCTTTGACAAGTCTAATTAGTTGGACTATATAAACAGGTGATGAGTCATGCATACATGTACTTATTGTGACATGACAAAATGATAGTAATTTTTATGGTTTAGATCATTATACAGATTACAAGTATACAGGACACTATAAGTAATGCCCGGGGCCGTCGATGATATCTCACCCGTGTATATTGTAGTCCTCCCTGCCCCTGGCCATAATATCCTCTATACCTGACTACCATTATAATGTCCTGTTTTCAAATAAAATCTACATCTGTGTTTACAGATCACAAGGCCTGGAATTGTTCAGGTGTTGAACAGACGTCTGAAAAAATTTCAGGGCCTCGTAAATGTGATAAGAACTAAAAGCCGAAATGAAACAAGTTTTATAAATAACTTTCAAATTGCGTGCAATAATAGTCAGTTTTAGAGACGAAATGCTTGGAATATTCATGTATATTTGATAACATATATTTTAGTGTGCTTTTTTTTAAGTTTTAAAGATGAGAATAACTGAATTGTTCCTTTTACAAATACCTATATTGATTGTGATGTGTAGTACATTCAGGAATGATGGGGATGATCATATAGGTAAGATGATGTAATGAATATTTTATTTATTCATGTAAAGTTTCATTTTTTCATGTAAACCAAATTGATTCGTTATGAATTTACTCAGTTCAATTATATATTTTACTCGGTATTAACATGAACAACATATAGCACAAACCCCGTAATATACATGTATATGTTAAAATAATTATTTGTATCATAGTTTGGAAACATTGTCTGAGTTAAAGTGCACAGAGCGTTAACTAGGGTGCACAATGCGTTAACTAGAGTGCACAGTGCGTTAACTAGAGTGCTCAGTGCGTTAACTAGAGTGCTCAGTGCGTTAACTAGAGTGCTCAGTGCGTTAACTTGAGTGCACAGTGTGTTAACTAGAGTGCACAGTGCGTTAACTAGAGTGCACAGTGCGTTAACTAGAGTGCACAGTGCGTTAACCAGATTGCACAGTGCGTTAACTAGAGTGCACAGTGCGTTAACTAGAGTGCAAGAATCATAACTTATTTACCACGCTGTCTGGCGGGGATAAAAATAGAGCATGATTTTCTGGAAAAGGAAAGAAATGAGCCGCGTCATGACATAGCCAACATAGTGTGTTTGCGACCAGCATGGATCAAGACCAGCCTGCGCATCCGCGCAGTCTGATCAGGATCCATGCTGTTCGCTTACATACCCTATAACAAGTAAAGAAACTGACAGCGAACAGCATGGATCCTGATCAGACTGCGTGGATGTGCAGGCTGGTCTGGATCCATGCTGGTCGCAAACACACTTTGTTGGTTTTGTCATGACACGGCTCAAATATAATCAGATGCTATTACATTGGTTTATTATTATAGGGTTTCATATTGTGACAACACGGAAAGTGTTTTGATTCAAACGAGAGATAAAATATCAAAACACTTGGAAATCTGTATCATACTCAAAGGCTACGCTCCCACGTACAAATCAGATAAACTCTTTCTATTACTTATTTCCACAATTAAGTGATATACATTGTTATAATACACGATGTACGTTATACAATGAAAATATAACAATCTGATTAAAATCAGCTCCTAATAACGGTTAAATAACAAATAAATATGTATACAAACTTGCCTAAATAAGAAACATAAATCAATCTTACATTTGCAACATGGGTGATGATATTATGCATTATCACATTGGATAAGTGTAAGTTAAAATGCGAGAATCAAATAGATCATGGCTATAAAGTGACAATAGCTTAAACATAGACATCAGAAGTATTATTCAGATACTATATATAGACCATAATAAAGTATATGTCGAACAGACATACACTGTTTTGAGTATCTTGTATATAAGCATTTTGCGTCATACAATTTTTATCTGATGTTATATTCAAGATGATGGCATAGTTATCCCTGATATCAGTTTTGGTATTCCCTAAAACAAATGACATTTTGCACGTACATGTATATGTAACTTAGTACTGCTAAAACAGAAAAAGCAAAAAAAATCATTTTTTCTTTACGAGATAAAAAATTTTTGTGCTTCGCTCATTTTTTACATGCAATAGTAAACGTATGCGATTGCTACTCTTAAAAGAATGATTATGAACATTTCCTTTTTTGTAATGATAACAGACGTCTGCCTATATGTTTTTGAAACTTGGTTTCACTAAATTATATCTCAGAAACAACTTCTTTGTCAATTAGCACAAAGTTTTCTACAATACTTTACGAAAAAAGTCCATTATATTACAATAAAAAATATTTACAACACTTTTTATGTTTTCTTCTTAAATATGTTCATCCAAACTTAAATGAGGTTTAATAACAATCAACTTAAGTATCATTACAATTATTGTTTTCCTGTATATTATTTATATAATTGATTTCTTTATATTGATTGCTCTGAAATGTACATGTTACTTGATGTTTTTTTGTATATGATGATGTACTATGTAGTCAATGTACAGATAAAAAAATATAAATTATGTTCTGTTCTGTTCATGTTTTCACAGGCACTTGGTGTGTGGAGCTCCAAACACCTAAAAAATCAAAATAAAAAGTATATATTTGTCAATCCCAGCGCATATCCTTATCACATTTATTAATAAAATTTAATATACTCTGTTTGAAAAAAAAATCAATTTCAACATCTATAATTATTATAGTACATGTATCTATATTATTACATTTGCTTATCCCTAACTGGGGGGGGCCGTGGGCCCAGTTAATCGTTATTCAAACCACTTCCCCTCACCGCTTGGTTCAATCCCCCCAGGGACTTTTGGGTTTTTGCATGTGGGGAAACTATCCCGCTAGCTTTACGGAACGTCGGGCTTCCGAACCCTTCTACCTAAAAAATGCACGGAAGGGAACCTGAGGGGCTTCCCCCCCAGTAAAGCGGAACGTCCGATATACCAAAAATATTCAAAGTGACAAAAACCCCAAACAAACAAAAAAAACAAAATTATCCATAACTTTTAAACTTTGTAGCAGTTGTAAGCTTTTTAAATATTTAACATTTCCAAAGAAGACCATTTATGTTTTCATTAAAAACCGAAATCTTTTTTTTATTACAATATTTAAAAAAATTATACATAATACAAGAGATATTTTTGACAAAATTTTCCGTCAATATCGTATGTAATAGAATAACAACATACACATACACACAAAACAAAGTGTAAAAAAAAATTTTTAAAAATCAGATTTGGGATTTTCTTAAAAAGTATTTTTTTAAAATATGACCCGTATGACAAAAAAACATAGTCCCTTTTCGACCGCATGGATCCGACCAGCCGGCATCGCGCAGTCTGATCAGGATCCATGCTGTTCGTTTACCAACACTCTATTACAAGTAGAGAAACTGATAGCGAACAGCATGGATTCTGATCATGGATCCTGGTCTGGATCCATGCTGGTCGCAAAGCATTATGTTGGTTTGTCATGACACGGCTCATATTTTACTTTTATCTTCTTGTGTTTATAGTACTGATTACATTAGTTAAAATTCTGTTTTATATGTCAAATCATTTGACCAATTATTACTTCATAAGTTTATAAAATACTAAATCATACAATGGTTATTATAACATTTATATAAAAAGAATTCTTCTTGAGATATTTTATAAACCGAAAATAAGGATGCTCTAGTTTACGTATATTTCTATGAATTCCGCATTCTTGAAAAATATATATAATTTTTCTCCCAAAAAAAACATTTACTGCCATACAATCGATAAAAAGATGTTGATAATCTTCTATTTTATTACATTTATTACAGAGTGGAGATGATACCATTTTCCATTTATAAAATCCGAAATCTATTTATGTCGTCATCATCATTATCCATTCTGATATAATATTCTTAGTTAGTTTACATTTATGAGTGTGTTATTATATACAGAAAATATTTAAAACGGCTCTGATTATTGTCTTGCATTTTTGAAACAGAAGTTTATTTACCACATACCATGTAATGAATATAAATGAGCCACGTCACGACAAAACCAACATAATGGGTTTTCGACCAGCATGGTTCCAGACCAGCCTGCGCATCCGCGCAGTCTGATCAGGATCCATACTTCTCTACTTGTAATAGAGTTGTTTAGCGAACAGGATGGATCCTGATCAGACTCCGCGAATGCGCAGGCTGGTCTGGATCCATGCTGGTCGCAAACCCATTATGTTGGTTTTGTCGTGACGCGGCTCAAATCATGTTGTTGTTTATTTTATAGATATTTCTCTTTTTTGATATTACACCCTTAAAGTTTGTGTATTGGCTGAATTTAAAAGAAAGATGTTCGACAAAACAACAGTGAAAATACGGAAAATATATTTCACTGCAGTGAAAAACAAATTTTGCAGTGAAAATATAGAAGTATAAAATAAATAGAAGTATCCTCACTGTGTCTATTTCTCTACGTTACAAATTTAAACATACATGAACGTGACTGTTGCTTACGAACATCAGCTAACCTGAATTATTTTATTATTTTTTTCATATCAATTCAAATAGTTTTATCTGTCGGTCAAGAGACATATTACACTTATAATTTTTCTCTCATGGACATACTAAATAAAATTAAGTTTGGAATTTTTTACTTTACTTGCTCTGTAGGAGCTTCACTTTGAAGAATGTAATTTTTATTTCTTTCTTTCTTTTTTTGTTTACAGAATACGTGCACGTGTATAAGATATCCGGTGAGATGAGGAACAAGCGTTCAGCAGAAGTTGTTTTTCCTCGAACGCTCGTTTTTCAGTTTGAAATGGAGGCTGGGAAAATTGAACTTAATCTTAAACAGAGTGTTCATCCTCAAAAAGTTACTTCCGTGTATACAATTGAAAAAGAAAGTGTTATCAAACATAAAAACATATCAAAGGTATGTATATTGTGTGAGTCATGATGTAGTTATATGTACGTTATGAGGGAAGACTTGATTTTAGTATTAATTAAATACCTTATTGCTGTCATAAAACAAACTTATACCCGAAATATAAACTAATTACTGACTGACTTTGAAAGAACATTTTTATCCATATTTATCTAGCGAGATTACGAGAGCTTACTGGTTCTACTATGGGACTCGCTTTTGCTAGAAATAATGCATTTCACACCCTAAAAAGAACGTCCATGTTTTCATCTCGTAAAAATTCAATTCCTCAATTTCTATTTATCACAATATCACATACATGTATTTGCTAATACAGCTCGTTATGAATTTTGGTGACTATGTATTTTTTCGGTGTCTATTTACTTCGATTTTTTCGGAGAAAAAAAGAGGTATCGTTACGGTCATCAATGGATTATTTTCATACTTGGATAAAATAACCTTTTGGACAAGACCTTTTAAAAAGTTGAGCTGCCTTGACCTTTAAATGACCTTGACCGTCAATGTCAAATGATTGAATTTTGTTTGTATTTCTTTCTCTATATGTATGGAAATGATTCATACTTTGACAAAACTAGACAGACCTCCTATTATAAACCTATTTTGTTCCTCTATTAATTTTCTTTTTGTTTAAACCGTTTATTTGTTTGCCTATAGAAAAAGTAAAAAAAAAGTCAAGCGTTGCCCGCCTGGTGATGGTTCTTGTTGAAATTACGGGTGAATTTCAATGTTGATGTGCTTATTTTACATTATAACTGGATTTCAATGTTTCAGTGTTTATTTTACATTGCAGGTGAATATCGGTGTAAATGCGCTTCTTTTACACTTTTCTTATTTTTCATTCCACGTAAACATGTCGTTGTTTAATTATGTGCTTATTTTTCATAAAGATGAGTTTTTGTGATAATCTGATTATTTGATATTACAGGTGAATTTTGGTGTTTATCAGGATGAGACCCTAGGAGCTTCTGTGATCATCAAATGTCCTTATTCAAGTTCAGATCATGTCGATATAGTAAGAAAAGATATTTACATAATATAGATTCTACTAGGCCACTTGTCTAACGTACCCATTAGTCACGGCTTTTCATGCGTATAAAACAAAAAATACTTTTTTATAATTTTTTATGTATAGTATTTTTTCACACGTTATTTATACTGTTGTTTAAAGCGGCGAAAATTTTGGCGAAGTGATCAGTAACAAATTGTGCTACTTCGCAACCAACCAAACACACTTTAAAGCTAGCTGCCTCCAGATGTTAAAAAAAAAATCAAGTGAACGAAAAATCCTGGTCTAGTTAGCTATAATGTACTGACAGTTTTATCAAAAGTCACATTAAACAAATAAAAACACAATTCTGTCTAACTTTCAATTTGTAATTGTAATTTGTAATTGTAATTTGTAATTGTAATTTGTAATTGTAATTTGTAATTGTAATTTGTAATTGTAATTTGTAATTGAAGCACTTGGTAACCGATAGTACAACAAGGCATCATATCTTATATCATACAATAATATTTATCTACTACTTTAAAGAAAACATTTTGACGCCATTTTACAAATTCACAAATGCATATCTGTTCACACTCTACCTATGAATTAAACATATTTCATTCATTATTATTTACTTTCTATTTTTGAAAAATAAAAATATAACGATGCAAACCGGACGGTTACCGAAAGCTGAACCGAAATGTTGCACGAAAATATCATGCACTCATGTCACGCTTTACTAAATATCCTGACGGTGACTACGTTACGTTAAGAGAAACTTATTTCCTTCTAGATGAAAGAATTTATATAGCACGGTAATCAATATAAATAGGAGAAATAATTTATTAATTATTAAAAGTGCATCCTTTGACAACTGTGCCAGGGGGATTATTTCATCACGAGTTTTGTATTTTTTTAGCATCTCGAGGTCTCGGGCATGGAATAAAGAGATCTGTTCATTACGATCTAACTAGCAAGAATAGTGTATTTTTCATCTTATTTGTTCCAGTTTGGCTCTTTTGTTCATGACAATCAGCATTATCAGATTGAGCCTGTAAGGTCAATGTACCGTAAACGTCGTGTCGACGAAGGAAGTGCCTCACAAGAATTGCATTTTGGGATAGCCGGCAATCGATCAGACGACAAACTAATCCCTATGGAGTTCAGGGACGAATTACTTCCGCACGTAAGTTTACTATAATTGAATTATTATATAATAAATAATAATAATAATAATAATAATAATTATAATTAATAATTAATAATAATAATATAATAATTAATAATAATAAATATATAATAAAGCCAACGTTTCATCTGCATGTGAACATTTCTCTCATGCGTCTAGGGTCTCTATCTTTGAACCTAGTCAAGAAAAGGCCGAGGCTATTTCAACTCGCTTTTTTCTGGTCAGAAGTTAGCAAATACGGGATCCAACGGGCGCACACTTACTTTAACTTTAATTATTTTTTCAAGATGGGAAACGCATATGACGCACTAAGGCCAAAAATGTCTTTTATCTCCTCAACGATATATCTTGCACCTTCATCAACTATGGTTTTGACAAAGCTGCTCTTTTTGCTCCTATGCAACTGAGCTATATACAAAACCACGTGTATTTAAATGACTTGCTAAAGTTTTATTGCACGTGCAAATTGTGTGAAAATAGACTTTTGTGCTCCTATTATATTATGCATGATTATTGTTACCCGTAATAATGAAACACAATGTTATATTTTATATTTATTATATTTTGTTTTTAAAGTCAGTTAAAATATGATAAAATCCCAAGAAATCCCCAAAACACCAAAATTTAATACAGAAGTTTAATCAAAGTTCCCATCTATTGTTTGTTTCAAATACTTGCAAATGAAAGAGGTATACACGTTCTTATTGAGGCATGGTAAGGTATTAAACAATCTTGATTGTACTTCATAAATGTAAAAGATGTTGGAGTTTTAAGATTATTTTAAAAGAATATTCACAACAATTTCCCCTATTTTTTTTAAAATTTATATTCACCGTTACTTTTATTAGAATTTTTTCACTTCAAAAAATTTTATGATATTATGTAGTCCAACTGTTTTTTAAAATTTAGTCCTTTCCATTTTTTTAGTTTATATGTCACCGTTCCTTTTATTTGATATTATTTACCGTAAATTTTATTAGATATTAATTTTCACCGTCCCCTTTTATTGATATTATATGTCACCTCCACTTTTTATTAATATTTATGTCCCCTCCCCCTTTTTTATTTGATATTAATGTCACCGTCCCCCTTTTTTATTAATATATATTCACCGTCCCCCTTTTTTAGATATTATATGTCACCCCTTACTTTTATTAGATATTAATTTTACCGTTCCTTTTATTAATTATTTTATGTACCGTCACTTTTATTAGATATATATGGCCCCTCCACTGTTTTTATTAGATATTTTATGTCCCCCTTCCTTTTATAAAATATTTATTGTTACTCCCCTGTTTTATTAGAATTATATGTCACCGTCCCCCGTTTTTTTAGAAAATTATGTCACCGTCACTTTTTAAATATTATATTACCTCCACTGTTGTTTTGTATTTTTGTACGTTCATTTTTATTAATTTAGTCACCCCTCCCCTTTTATTTGTATAATATTTACCTCCAGTTTTTTAGATATTTTTGTCACCGTCCACTTTTATTTAAAATTATATGTACCGTTCCTTTTATTAGATATTAATGTCAACCCGCACGGGTTTTTAGATATTTTTAAAGTACCGTTACTGTTGTATTAGATATTATATGTCACCCTCCACTGTTGTATTAAATATTATATGCCCCGTATGTTGTATTAGATATTTTTAAAAGTCACCCTTCATGTTTTTATAAAATTTATATGTACCCTCCCCTGTTGTATTTGATATTATATGTACCGTCACTGTTGTATTTGATATTATATTCACCCCACTGTTGTTTAGTATTTATATGTCACCCCCACTGTTGTATTAAAATATTATATTCACGTCCCCTGTTGTAATAGATATTAAGTCACCCCTTCCCCTTTGTATTAGATTTATATGTCACCTTCCCCTGTTGTATTAATATTATATGTCACTCACTGTTTATTTTGATTTATATATGTCCCGTTCCCTGTTGTATAAGATATTATATGTAGTCCACTTTGTAATAGAATTATATGTACCCCTCCCCTGTTTTATTAATATTAATTACCGTCCCTTTTTGTATTTGATATTTTATGTACCTTCCCTGTTGTATTAGAATTATATGTACCTCCCTGTTTTATTAGATATTATTGTCACCGTTACTGTTGTATTAGATATTTATGTAAAAACCCCCTTTTTTATTAGTATTATATGTCAAAACCCTTCACTTTTATTAATATTATATTCACCGTATGTGTATTGATTAATTCCCGTCACGGGTTTTATTGATATTATATGTCACCTATTTTTTATTAGATATTATATGTACCCCACTTTGTTTTAGATATTATTGCCCCCCTCCCCTTTTTATTGATATTATATGTCACCGTCACTTTGTATAGATATATTGTACCGTCAGGTTGTATTAGATATAATGTACCTACTGTTGTATTAAAAGTATTGTACCGTCACGTTGTAAAATTTGATTTATATGTAGTCCCCTTTGTATTAATATTTTTGTACCTTCCATGTTTTTTTAGATATTTTTTTACGTCCCCTGTTGTTTAGATATTATTGTCCGACTGTTGTATTAGATATTTTATGTAACTCCCCCCTTTTTTTTAGTATTTTTTGTACCCTTTTACTGTTGTTTCATTTTATTCACCCTCCACTTTTATTTGATATATATGTCACCTCACGGTTGTATTAGTATTTTATTCACCCTCATTTTTTAAATTTGATATTAATTCACCCCTCACTGTTGTAAATTTGATATTTTATGACGCACTTTTTGTATTAGATATTTTAAAATTTCCCCCCACTGTTGTATTGATAGTATTGTCACGTACTGTTGTATTAGATAGTATAGTCACGTTACTTTGTATTTTAGATATTATGTCGACGTTCACTGTTTGTACTTAACGATATTATATGTCACCATCCCTGTTGTGATTAGACTACGTAATGTCACCGTCCATGTTGTATTTGATAGTATATGTCACCGTTCACGGTTTTATATTGTACCGTCCCTTTTTTATTAGATATTAATGTCACCGTTCACTGGTTGTATTAGATATTATATGTTCACGCCCACGTTGTATTAAATAGTATATGTCACCCGTCCACTGTTGTAAGAGATTATATGTCACGCGTCCACTGTTGTATTAGATAGTTATGTCCGTCACGTTTTATTTACATATTATATGTCACGTCACTGTGTTATAGATAGTATATGTACACCGTCCACTGTGTTATTTAGATATTATATGTCACCTGTTCACTGTTGTATTAGATATTATAGCAACGTTCACTGTTAGTATTAGATATTATATTGTCACTGCCACTGTTATATTTAGATAGTATAATGTCACCGGTTCAGTGATGTAATTAGATATTATATGTCACCGTCCACTGTTGTATTAGATATTATATGTCACCGTTCACTGTTGTATTAGATATTATATGTCACCGTTCACTGTTGTATTAGATATTATATGTCACCGTCCACTGTTGTATTAGATATTATATGTCACCGTCCACTGTTGTATTAGATATTATATGTCACCGTCCACTGTTGTATTAGATATTATATGTCACCGTTCACTGTTGTATTAGATATTATATGTCACCGTCCAGAAACGACAAGAGAGCTAGTGAACTTCTTTAATATCTGAAACATGCTGAATGAATGACAAAACAATTATTACCTTGACAAAATGTCTGAATATAAATCATCTCTTTTTGCCAATTTTTCCAAAGTCTTAATTTTTATAACTCTTTGACCAAAACCATGATGCTCTTTTCAGATGTTAAAACCTCAGGACCGCATATTTGGGACAACCACCGAGAAGTTCGAGAGTGACGTGTTACTACCTAGTAAGTAGACTAATTACTTTAAGTAAATATCATTGTGAAAGGAAGAGAGCAATGAGATACTTTTTTAACATAACCAGATAAAACCTTGTTTCTGTTTTATAAAATAGGCCTTCAAGCATGAGGGCTTTCTAAGAAGTTAAGTAATCACCATAATTATCTTTTACCAATACAGTTTAATGTCCCCCGCCTTTTTGAAGAAAAAAGGGGGATATAAAAAAGGGCCCCCGCCGTTGTCCGCCCGTCCTCGCCGCCGCCTGTCCGTCCGTCACCCTTTCGTGTCCGGCCATAATTTTGCATTTATGAAAGGAAATTTGAAAAAATTTGGCAAAAATTTTTATTATAATAAGACGATGTGTCATGTGCAACAATCAGACCCCTACCTCCAGGGCAAGGTCACACTTGCTCATTAAAGGGAATTGCCTTTTTGGGGGTTATTGGCCCGGTCCAAAACTTTTTTATCTAAAGGGATTTTGTAAATACTTCCCATAATTTTTCCAATAATCAGACGATATGCATCCCCTAAAACCATCACCTCCCTTTCAAGAAAGGTCACATTTTGGGGTCAAATTTTAACAATAGTTTTTTAAGGGTATATTCTTTCCCGGGTCTAATTTTTTATCACGAAGGGTTTTTGTAAATACTTCCCAATAATGTCACAATAATCAGACAATTGTTCGCGGAAAAAAACCGTCCCCTACCTTCAAGGTCAAGGTACATTTTGAGGCAAATTTTAACATAGCTGTTACAGGTATATTCGTGTCGGTCCATAATTTTCTTATCATAAAGGGTTTTTGTAAATACTTCCATAATTTTTCATAAAAACAACATTTCAGCGAAAAAACCGCACCTCCCTTCAAGGTCAAGGTCAAACTTTGAGGTAAAATATTAACATAGTCTTTTACAGGGGAAATTTTTTCGTGTCCGGCCCAAACTTTTTTATCTAGAAGGGTTTTTTGTAAATACTTGCCATAATTTTTCATAATAATCAGCGATGGTCAGCGAAAAAACCAGTACCTCCCTTTCAATGTAAGGTCACATTTTGAGGTCAAATTTTAACATGCTTTTACAGGTTAAATTTCGTGCCGGTCCATAATTTTGTCTTTTATAAAGGAAATCGAGAAATTTGCACAAATTTTTGTTATAAAAGACGATTGTCATGCGAACAACCAAACCCGTACCTTCGGGGTCAAGGTCGTATTTGTTAAATTAAGGGGTCAACATTTCTATTTGAGGGTATATGTCGTTCCCGTCCAAAACTTTTTTTACTATAAGGGCTTTTTTAAAAACTGCCCAAATTGTTAACAAAACAGATGAGTGTCATGCCAAAAAAACCCGGGCACCTACCCCAAGGCAAAGGTCACCTTGGGGGTCAAATACTTTTCATAGTCTGTTACAGGGTTATTTTTTGTCAGGTCCATAATTTTTTTCATAGATCAAAAATTTTGAAAAACTTTTACAAAAAAGTCACTATAATGAGGGTGTGCAACGCAAAACCGCATCCCTACCCCAAGGGCAAGGTCACACTTTGGGTCAAAAAAAACATAAGTCTTTATAGGGTATAATTTTTGGTGTTTGAGATCTAGAACTTTTTTATAGTTCAAGGGATTTTGAAATAAGTGACCCACAAATAGTCACATAAATAAGAAGTTATGTCATGCACAAACACACTCTCCCCTAACCTCCAAGTCAAGTTTCAACAACTTAAGGTCAAAGCTTAACATGATATGATTTTTTAAATTTCCCGTGTTTCATTTTATTTTTTTAACAAAAAATTTATGTTACAATTTGCAGATCTAGCCATTGATCATAATTTTTTGGAACTGAATGTACTGAAGATCCATACCTCAATTTTTTAAAAAAGCAAAATTTTATGCTTCATATAAAACTCCCGGGGCGGGGGACGTTGGTAACTCTGTTACAAATTCTTGTTTCCTTTGTTTTAGCTGTCAACAATAATGGCCGCCGCCGACGACAAACCGACGAAACTTTGTACATAGAATACCTAGTCGTCATTGATTATAAAAATCTAGAAAGGTTAGTATATAACGTTTTAAATATTGAAAAGTCATTAAGACACATTATTCCTCAGAATTGAATATATTTTTCATTTTTTTAGAAAGGACAAACATGAGTTTAATAACCTTTAAAAATGGTTTAAAGAAGAGTATGTTATATGCTTATTGCCTGAAGAAAGTAGTACTGAATGTGAAATTATTTGTCATAAAGTAGAAAAATGTAAACAAAGTAGTAATTTGACTTCCATACAAAATACTAAATCACAATAACAGTACTTAATGTCAAAAAGCTACAGAAGTAAAATACGGCTCTGGTAATTGGCCGAAAAGTAACTGTTTGAAAACTATAACAAGACATCAGAAATTTAAAGCTAAAAATAAGAGCATTTCAAGGGCATATTGGGCCATTAATGGAAACGGTCACTGACTGCACGCACTGAGTGCTTTTTTTCCCCGAGTACGAACCCGGACATGTCACCAGTCATGCCTTTTGAAGCACAGAGTAATTTCATAAAAGTAGGCAAGCCCATGAATCTTATCCACAATGTTGAGTCAGAGATTACATGTCTCGCGCTCTAGCCGACTGAGCCATGTGGGTTGAAAACGACCATACACTTCCCCAAACACTTATATACAATGTAATGTCAGCACTTTGATATACGTCATTAATTTATCTCGATTAAATCATTGGTAAACACTTTATAAGTACAGCAATTTTCCCCATAAAAGCCCCAACCCCCTTTTTCGCCTCGATCTCTTTACGTAGATCATATAATGCTATTCGAAACCTGCTTTTATAGATATGAATGGCGGACATCCGTCGCTTTTAAAAGTGTTTAACAATAATTTATCATGTAAATATATTTCCGACCTCTTGACTGTAATTAAAGATTAAAATATTGTTTTTAATTTATCATATTGTTTCTGTTAATTGTTTATTAAAATAAAGATAGAAATTGTACAAGCTGTCAAAATGCAACAACTTTTAGCCGAGTTGCACTGGTGCAAACCCGGGTTATAGTATGGTGAATGTCGGGCGTCGGGCGGGCGGGGAAAAACTTTTCGTAAAAGTTTTTTTCAGCAACTACTTATCACAGTCTCTTGATATTTGGCATACAGCATTGACACGTGGTCCCATATAGTGGAATCCGATTTCAGGTTTATTGCTCATCACATCCTGTCTACTGACTTAGTAAAAATTCGACATTGATGATCAGTGACAAATTTTTTTCATAACATCACAGCATCATGATATTTGGTATACAAATGCCACCCGGCCTTTTCTGTCTTTGACCCATTTTTGTATTTTCTGAACGCAGTTCAGGAAATACAATGCTGACATTCAATCTCTGGCACAGAATTTCACGACAAACCTAACAACAAGTAGTTCTCAGAACAGCTTATAACTAGCGATGTAAAAGAAAGAAATATTTTTATTTTGTTACAAGTATCCAACAAATAACAAGGCATTCAAAGTTTAAAAGTAGCGTTGGCTTATAGAATGGTCAATAAATGCACAATCACAAATTACGCGGATGAATATGATTTTAATCAATGAAAATGCTATTTTTAGCGATGTCGATTACCGAATACGACACAAATAAATCTGACTGCCGAGTTGTGGAATACATGTATATAGATTCTAGATGTCGGACTGTTTGGGCGAGAAGATTTTCGCTAAATTATTTACTTCAATTTTAAACAACAGGTTTATCCTGAACAAAATACCTGGAAATTAATAAAGGAAAACACACCCGAAATGCAATGGAAGTTCTAAATTTAGAATCACCTGATTTTATTCAGGCATTGTTTGTAAAACATCTCCGTGGTGCAGGGATAACGCGCCCGTTTAGTGTGTGAGAGGTCTGGAGTTCAAATCCCAGTTGAGGCAACTTTTTTATAAATTCTTTTTTAGTGCCTTTGTTGAAGAAGTAGCCATGATATGCAAGGATAAAGTGTGGCTGTCAGAAAAAAATGAACATAAATGATTTTTTGATGCAAGTCTAGTTATGCAAATTCCGTATGTATCAAACAGGAAAATACATACAGATATACTGTACGTTTTAGATTGCAAAAATCAGAAAATACCAGAGAGCTTGCAGCCCTTTGATTATTTTTTTAACGTAACCTGTTAGAACGAATTTTTAGTGCATGTATTTTTGATTAAGATTGGAGTTAAAGGCGCATCAAGCCTCTAAAAATTAATATTAATACATTTCTGCGAAATATGAAGTAATTTGTCATTTAAAAAAAGCGATAGATGCTGAAGGCGGTTAAACTATATAGCCAGTGAGAAATTGTAACAGGTCAACAAAAGTGAAAAGCTTTTGCGAAATAAAATTATATCATTATGGGGCATAATTGGTCTATCAACAGTAAATTTGCACCAACAGTTAACATTTGTAAAGTAATGGCTCTCTAACATATGCTATGAAAGCAGTATTTAGATATTTATTTTTATGCACGCCGTAATGTTCGTATAATTATAAACAAAATGTGTGAAAAATAATCTGCACAATCGTCATGTTTCTTTCACTCAGATGGAAGGCGAAGGTCGGCGGAAGTACAGACGAGGAAAGTGTTGATCTCGCTTTCGATGCCATGCATGAATATTACCAGTTTGTTGTAAACGGAGTAAGTTCATTTGATATGTAAGCGCGATGGGAGATGGATGCATGGGGATATTCACCTCATGAGAACAGTAATTGATTCCCATTTAATCACTTTCATTTTCGGTGATTTGTATAATTTTGTTGTACCATACGTCACTTACATTAATAACATTTACAGTCAATTGAATAAGTATTCTGTTGTGAAAGGAAAATAGGTTGTAGAGCCTAGTTTTGATGTTTACCAGGGATTTTTTGACGCGTTTCCTTAAACTGGCTGCTCTCAAGCATAACATGAATGTTTCTCTTAAAAGTAATCTGAATATCTCCATTCTTAGACTAAATGTTTATCACGTTTTAGTTCTAAGAAAATATTGTTAAAGTATTAGTTTTAATAAATATACACATGTATATATTTTTAGATTGATGTGCGATTTCGAACTGCTACCGGTGACGAAGGGCCTGAAATTCGCGTTAATTTCGCATCTCTTTTAATATCTACAGTAAGTATTATCTCTCACTGACATACTGTATTGTCGTCGTTCTCTTTAATATGAGATTAACAACTTTTCAAAAATAAATGAGCCGTGTCATGACAAAACCAACATAAAATGGGTTTGCGACCAGCATGGATACAGACCAGCCTGCGCATCCGCGCAGTCTGATCAGGATCAATGCTGTTCGCTAACAGTTTCTCTGCTTGTTATAGGGTTTGTAAGCGAACAGCATGGATCAGACTGCGCGGATGCGTAGGCTGGTCTGGATCCATGCTGGTCGAAAACGCATTATGTTGGTTTTGTCGTGACACGGCTCAAATATACTTTTAATAAAGGTTCGTGAATAATATACTCAATTTTTAATGGGCAAGATTTTTTTGCCAGTTAACGAACAATCAGTATTGATTTTCCAGCGGTTTAAACAAAACCGCATCGCTTTTAGAATTGTGAAGGCTCGCCGATGATTGGTTGTTTGAAAGGTCACCAGAAGGTGACCTCCTATTGTTGCCCGTCAGATCGTTATGCGTAGCCTTTATTAGGCACTGCTTTTAATCAGATTGATAATTTTATAATTTATGTATAAGAATAAATTGTGCTATTGTTTTAAAGTTTGTAACTGTTTGCGTAACCGTTTGTTTTTCTTATATTACATTTTTTGACTGTCACCAGGGTCTTTCAAATAGATAAATTTCTATTAGAAAGACCCTGCTGTCATATTATATTGTTCACAAATTCAGTAATATTAGTGGCGTGGTGGTGGTGGAAGCGATGGCAGATAATATCAGGCAATTTACCTTTTATGTTCACGTTATTCAATTAATGAGCCGCGTCACGACAAAACCAACATAATGGGTTTGCGACCAGCATGGATCCAGACCAGCCTGCGCCTCCGAGCAGTCTGATCAGGATCCATGCTGTTCGCTATCAGTTTCTCTACTTGTAATAGGGTTTGTAAGCGAACAGTATGGATCATGATCAGACTGCGCGGATGGTTTTGTCGTGACGCGGCTCATTTTGTGTTTATCAAATAGGAGAAGGCTACATCACCGTGGATTGCAAATAACATGCTAGGTCCAGATTCTGTGGATGATGCCGGTGTATTGTTAGATTTTGCCACGTGGAAAAACTCCGTGTTAAAGTACCTGCCCTCACACGATCACGCTGGACTTTTTACAGGGTGTGTAACTAGTGTAAATCTTTCCCCTAAAGTTTGCAAACTATAGAAAAAAATATATATAAATGCCACATCGTTTCCTTATCTTAACAATTAAGTTTGATATTGATATACATGTTGGAACATTTATAATATAACATATCATCTTGCATTAGAAATAACTATTTGATTATGTGCTTTTATATGGTTGCGACCAACCAGTTTAATATGTTCATTTGTCTAAAATAATGAGAATATAAATGTAATATGACGATTATATGTGGCTGTAAGTAAGTTAAAATACACTTTTTTTACTTTGTTTATTTTCAGGTTTGATATAGCCACGCCATCATCCAGAAACCCGATAGGTGAAAATATTTACTAGTGTTTTACATTGTTGTTTTTTTTTCTACCAACAAAAATCCTCATGTTCCATAATTGGATATTTTTATGAGTCAATTTAAAAACCCTTCTGAAAATATACTACTTATGTATTTCAACTGTAAATGTAAATCTGAAGAAAGTCTCGCTTGGATTTTTTCCTAAGAAATATATATACATTTATACTATATGATTAATTAATTAATATTTTAAGAAGTTGCGAACTTTCATTTTATTACGGATATAACTTAAAATTCCGGTATTTGTTGTAGGTATGGGATACCTAAATTCAATTTGTCATGACTCGTGGGCTGTATCTGAAGTAGAAGAAACGTATAATGCTGTAACAATTCATATTGCCGCACACGAACTCGGCCATAAGTAAGTCGGTCTTCTATTGGTTAACTCTAGTAAAAATCCTTAAGTGTGTATTAAAGCAGCACGCCTACAGATTTATGCTAATTTTCATGAAAATGTTTGAAATATGTGAACACGTATAATAATGTGTACTGACCAAAAGGAAGCAATTTACACCTA